>NW_027596705.1:0-135000 GCF_964194155.1 Cetorhinus maximus
AAACTCTGTGTATGCATCTCTGTGTCTGTCTCTCTGTCTGTGTGTGTATGTCTGTGTGCCTGTCTGTGTGTCTCTATGTGTATGCCCGTGTCTGTATGTCTTTGTCTGTGTGTCTCTGAATTTCTGTGTCTCAGAGTCTGTATATCTGTATGTGAGTGTGTGTGTGGGTGTGCGTGTGTCTCTGTATGTGTGTTGTGTCCGTATATGTGGATGCCTGTATGTGTCTGTCTCCATATGTGTGTGTGTGTATATGTCTGTCTGTGTGTGTGCCTGTATATGCATGCCTCCATATGTGTGTGTGTGGGTCTGTGTGTCCATGTGTGTGACCGCATGTACGTATCTCTGTCTCTGAGTGTCTGTGTGAGTGTGTGTGTATGTATGTCAGTGTGTGTATGTCTGTGTGTTTGTGTTTCTGTGTGTGTGTGTGTATATGTTAGTGCGTGTAAGTGTGTGTTGGTGTGTGTATGTCAGTGTATGCATATGTCAGTGTGTGTGTGTCTGTGTCTGTATGTGTATGTCTGCATGCATATCCCTCTGCCTGTGTGTGTATGTCTATGTCCCTGTATGTGTGCATCTGTGTGTGCATCTCTGTGTTTGTGTGGATCTATGTGTGCCTGTCTCTCTATCTGCATGTGTGTATGTCTGTGTACCTATCTCTGTGCCTGTCTGTGTGTCTCTGTGTATGTCTTTGTATGTGTATGTCTTTGTCTGTGTGCCTTTGAACTTGTGTGTCTCAGAGTCTGTATATCTGCGTGTGTGTGCACCAATATGCCATTATGTGCCTCTATGTCTGTGTTTCTGTGTGTGGGTGTGTGTGTGTATATATGTGAGCGTGTGTGGGTGGGTGTGTATGTAGGTGTTAGTGTCTCTATGTGACACTGAGTGTTTGTGTCAGTGTGTGAGTTCTGTGTGTCTCAGTGTGAGAGTGTGTGTGTGCCAATGCATGTGCCTGTGTGTGTGTGTCTGTGTGAGTGAGTGTGTGCGTGTGTGTGTGTGCCTGTGTGAGAGTGAGTGTATGTGTGTGCCAGTAAGTGAGTGTGTGTCTCTTTGTGAGAGTGTGTGTGTGTGTGTGTGTCTGTGTGAGTGAGAGTGTATGTGTGTAAGTGTGCCTGTGTGTGAGTGAGTGTGTGTGTGTGTGCCAGTGAGTGAGTGTGTGTCTCTTTGTGAGTGTGTGTGTGTGTGTGTGTGTGTCTGTGTGAGTGAGTGTGTGTGTGTGTGTGGCTGTGTGAGTGTGTGTGTGTGTGTGTGTGTGTATGAGTGCCTGTGTGTGAGTGAGTGTGTGTGTGTGTATGTGTGCCTGTGTGTGAGTGAGTGTGTGTCTCTGTGTGTGTGTGATGGGGTGAGAGAGTGGATTTTTTCCTTTGAAATAAAATCTATCTTTTGATGACGAGGCCAGTATTTTTGCTACACTCCCCCTTCAGAGGGTGACAAGTCTTACTGTGAAGTGTGTGGGGTATATAAGAGTGTTACAGTGAGGGGTGTGGGGTATATCAGAGAGTTACGGTGAGGGGTGTGGGGTATATCAGAGTGTTACGGTGAGGGGTGTGGGGTATATCAGAGTGTTACAGTGAGGGCTGTAGGATATATCAGAGTGTTACAGTGAGGGGGGTGGGGTACATAAGAGTGTTACAGTGAGGGTATGGGGTATATCAGAGTGTTACAATGAGGGGTATGGGGTATATCTGAGTGTCACAGTGAGGGTTGTGGGATATATCAGACTGTTACGGTGAGGGGTGTGGGATATATCAGAGTGCTACAGTGAGGGTTGTCGGATATATCAGAGTGTTACAGTGAGGGATGTGGGGTATATCAGAGTGTTACAGTGGGGGTTGTGGAGTATATCAAAGTGTTACAGTGGGGGGTGTGGGCTATATCAGGGTGTTACAGTGAGGGGTGTGGGATATATCAGAGTGTTACAGTGACGGGTGTGGGATATATCAGAGTGTTACAGTGAGGGGAGTGGAATATATCAGAGAGTTACAGTGAGGGGTGTGGGGTATATCTGAGTGTTACAGTGAGGAGTGTGGCATATATCAGAGTGTTACAGTGAGGGGTGTGGAATATATCAGAGAGTTACAGTGATGGGTGCGGGGTATATCAGAGTGTGGCAGTGAGGGGTGTGGGATATATCAGAGTGTTACAGTGAGGGGTGTGGGGTGTATCAGAGTGTTAAAGTAGGGGGTGTGGGGCATATCAGTGTTACAGTGAGGGGTGTGTGGTATATCACTGTGTTACAGTGAGGGGTGTGGGGTATATCAGAGTGTTACAGTGAGGGGTGTAGGATATATCAGAGTGTTACAGTGAGGGGTGTGGGGTATATCAGAGTGTAAAAGTGAGCGGTTTGGGATATATCAGAGTGTTACAGTGAGGGGTGTGGTGTCTATCAGAGTGTTACAGTAAGGGGGTGTGGGGTATATCAGAGTGTTACAGTGAGGGGTGTAGGATATATCAGAGTGTTACAGTGAGGGGTGTGGGGTACATCAGAGTGTTACAGTGAGGGTGTGGGGTATATCAGAGTGTTACAGGTAGGGGTATGGGGTATATCAAAGTGTCACATTGAGGGGTGTGGGATATATCAGAGTGTTACGGTGAAGGGTGTGGGGTATATCAGAGTGTTAGAGTGAGGGGTGTCGGATATATCAGAGTGTTACAGTGAGGGGTGTGGGGTATATCAGAGTGTTACAGCGAGTGGTGTGGTGTATATCAGAGTGTTACAGTGGGGGTTGTGGGGTATATCAAAGTGGTACAGTGGGGGGTGTGGGGTATATCAGAGTGTTACAGTGACGGATGTTGGATATATCAGAGTGTTAAAGTGAGCGGTGTGGGGCATGTCAGAGTGTTACAGTAAGGGGTGTGGGGTATATCGGAGTGTTATAGTGAGGGGTGTGGGATATATCAGAGTGTGAGTGTGAGGGTGTGGGATATATCAGAGTGTTACAGTGAGGGGTGTGGGATATATCAGATTGTTACAGTGAGGGGTGTGGGGTACATCAGAGTGTAACAGTGAGGCGTGTGGGGTATATCAGAGTGTTACAGTGAGGGGTGTGGGGTATATCAGAGGGTTACAGTGAGGGATGTGGTGTCTATCAGAGTGTTACAGTGAGGGGTGTGGGGTATATCAGAGTGTTACAGTGAGGGGCGTGGGGTATATCAGAGGGTTTCACTGAGGGGTCTGGGGTATATCAGAGTGTTACAGTGAGGGGTGTGGGGTATATCAGAGTGTTACAGTGAGGGGTGTGGGGTATATCAGAGTGTTACAGTAAGGGGTGTGGGGTATATCGGAGTGTTATAGTGAGGGGTGTGTGGTATATCAGAGAGTTACAGTGAGGGGAGTGGGGTATATCTGAGTGTTACAGTGAGGAGTGTGGCATATATCAGAGTGTTACAGTGAGGGGTGTGGAATATATCAGAGAGTTACAGTGATGGGTGTGGGCTATATCAGAGTGTTACAGTGAGGGGTGTGGGATATATCAGAATGTTACAGTGAGGGGTGTGGGATATATCAGAGTGTTACAGTGAGGAGTGTGGGGTACATCAGAGTGTTACAGTGAGGCGTGTGGGGTATATCAGAGTGTTACAGTGAGGGGTGTGGGCTATATCAGAGTGTTACAGTGAGGAGTGTGGGGTACATCAGAGTGTAACAGTGAGGCGTGTGGGGTATATCAGAGTGTTACAGTGAGGGGTGTGGGGTATATCAGAGTGTTACAGTGAGGGATGTGGTGTCTATCAGAGTGTTACAGTGAGGGGTGTGGGGTATATCAGAGTGTTACAGTGAGGGGCGTGGGGTATATCAGAGGGTTTCAGTGAGGGGTGTGGGGTATATCAGAGTGTTACAGTGAGGGGTGTGGGGTATATCAGAGTGTGAGTGTGAGGGTGTGGGATATATCAGAGTGTTACAGTGAGGGGTGTGGGGTATATCAGAGTGTTACAGTGAGGGGTGTGGGATATATCAGAATGTTACAGAGAGGGGTGTGGGATATATCAGAGTGTTACAGTAAGGAGTGTGGGGTACATCAGAGTGTTACAGAGAGGGGTGTGGGGTATATCAGTGTGTTACAGTGAGGGGTGTGGGGTGTATCAGAGTGTTACAGTGAGGGGTGTGGGGTACATCAACGTGTAACAGTGAGGGGTGGTGGGTGTATCAGAGTGTTACAGTGAGGGTTGTGGGATATATCAGTGTGACACAGTGAAGAGTGTGGGATATATCAGAGTGTTACAGTGAGGGGTGTGGGGTATATCAGAGTGTTACAATGAGGGGTGTGGGGTATATCGGAGTGTTACAGTGAGAGGTGTGGGGTATATCAGAGTGTAACAGTGAGCGGTGTGGGATATATCAGAGTGTTACAGTGAGGGGTGTGGGTTATATCAGAGTGTTACAGTGAGGGGTGTGGGATATATCAGAGTGTTACAGTGAGGGGTGTGGGATATATCAGAGTGTTACAGTGAGGGGTGTGGGTTATATTAGAGTGTTACACTGAGGGGTGTGGGGTTTATCAGAGTGTTACAGTGATGGGTGTGGTGTCTATCAGTGTGTTACAGTGAGGGGTGTGGGGTATATCAGAGTGTTACAGTGAGAGGTGTGGGGTATATCGGAGTGTTACAGTGAGGGGTGTGGGCTATATCAGAGTGTTACAGTGAAGGGTGTGGGGTATATCATAGTGTTACTCTGAGGAGTGTGGGATATATCAGAGTGTTACAGAGAGGGGTGTTGAATATATCAGAGAGTAACACTGAGGGGTGTGGGGTATATCAGAGTGTTACAGTGAGCGGTGTGGAATATATCAGAGTGTTACAGTGAGGGGTGTGGGGTATATCAGAGTGTGAGTGTGAGGGTGTGGGATATATCAGAGTGTTACAGAGAGTGGTGTGGGGTACATCAGAGTGTAACAGTGAGGCGTGTGGGGTATATCAGAGTGTTACAGTGAGGGGTGTGTGGTATATCAGAGTGTTACAGTGAGGGGTGTGGGATATATCAGTGTGACAAAGTGATGGGTGTGGGGTATATCAGAGTGTTACGGTGAGGGGCGTGGGATATATCAGACTTTTACAGTGAGGGGTGTGGGATATATCAGAGTGTTACAGAGAGGGGCGTGGGGTATATCGGAGTGTTAAAGTGAGGGGTGTGGGGTATATCAGAGTGTAACATTGAGCGGTGTGGGATATATCAGAGTGTTACAGTGAGGGGTGTGGTGTCTATCAGAGTGTTACAGTGAGGAGTGTGGGGTATATTACTGTGTTACAGTGAGTGGTGTGGGGTACATCAGCGTGTAACAGTGAGGGGTGGTGGGTGTATCAGAGTGTTACAGTGAGGGTTGTGGGATATATCAGTGTGACACAGTGAAGAGTGTGGGATATATCAGAGTGTTACAGTGAGGGGTGTGGGGTATATCAGAGTGTTACAATGAGGGGTGTGGGGTATATCGGAGTGTTACAGTGAGAGGTGTGGGGTATATCAGAGTGTAACAGTGAGCGGTGTGGGATATATCAGAGTGTTACAGTGAGGGGTGTGGGTTATATCAGAGTGTTACAGTGAGGGGTGTGGGATATATCAGAGTGTTACAGTGAGGGGTGTGGGATATATCAGAGTGTTACAGTGAAGGGTGTGGGGTATATCATAGTGTTACTGTGAGGAGTGTGGGATATATCAGAGTGTAACAGAGAGGGGTGTTGAATATATCAGAGAGTAACACTGAGGGGTGTGGGGTATATCAGAGTGTTACAGTGAGCGGTGTGGAATATATCAGAGTGTTACAGTGAGGGGTGTGGGGTATATCAGAGTGTGAGTGTGAGGGTGTGGGATATATCAGAGTGTTACAGAGAGGGGTGTGGGGTACATCAGAGTGTAACAGTGAGGCGTGTGGGGTATATCAGAGTGTTACAGTGAGGGGTGTGTGGTATATCAGAGTGTTACAGTGAGGGGTGTGGGATATATCAGTGTGACAAAGTGATGGGTGTGGGGTATATCAGAGTGTTACGGTGAGGGGCGTGGGATATATCAGACTTTTACAGTGAGGGGTGTGGGATATATCAGAGTGTTACAGAGAGGGGCGTGGGGTATATCGGAGTGTTAAAGTGAGGGGTGTGGGGTATATCAGAGTGTAACATTGAGCGGTGTGGGATATATCAGAGTGTTACAGTGAGGGGTGTGGTGTCTATCAGAGTGTTACAGTGAGGAGTGTGGGGTATATTACTGTGTTACAGTGAGTGGTGTGGGGTATATCAGAGTGTTACTGTGAGGGGTGTGGGGTTTATCAGAGTGTTACAGTGAGGGTTGTGGGCTATATCAGAGTGTTACAGTGAGGGGTGTGGAGTATATCAGAGTGTTACAGTGAGGGGTGTAGGGTATATCGGAGTGTTACAGTGAGGGGTGTGCGGTATATCAGAGTGTTACAGTGAGGGGTGTGGGATATATCAGAGTGTTACAGTGAGGTGTGTGGGATATATCAGAGTGTTACAGTGAGGGGTGTGGGGTATATCAGAGTGTTACAGTGAGGGGTGTGGGGTATATCAGAGTGTTACAGTGAGGGTTGTGGGATATATCAGAGTGTTACAGTGAGGGGTATGGGGTATATCAGAGTGTTACAGTGAGGGTTGTGGGATATATCAGAGTGTTACAGTGAGGGGTATGGGGTATATCAGAGTGTTACAGTGAGTGGTGTGGAGTATATCAGAGTGTTACAGTGAAGGGTGTAGGGTATATCGGAGTGTTACAGTGAGGGGTGTGGTGTATATCAGAGTGTTACAGTGAGGGGTGTGGGGTATATCAGAGTGTTACAGTGAGGGTTGTGGGATATATCAGAGTGTTACAGTGAGGGGTATGGGGTATATCAGAGTGTTACGGTGAGGGGTGTGGGATATATCAGAGTGTTACAGTGAGGGGTGTCGGATATATCAGAGTGTTACAGTGAGGGATGTGGGGTATATCAGAGCGTTACAGCGAGTGGTGTGGTGTATATCAGAGTGTTACAGTGGGGGTTGTGGGGTATATAAAAGTGTTACAGTGGGGGGTGTGGGGTATAACAGAGTGTTACAGTGACGGGTGTGGGATATATCAGAGTGTTACAGTGAGGGGTGTGGGGTGTATCAGAGTGTTACAGTGAGGGGTGTGGGGTACATCAGCGTGTAACAGTGAGGGGTGGTGGGTGTATCAGAGTGTTACAGTGAGGGTTGTGGGATATATCAGTGTGACACAGTGAAGAGTGTGGGATATATCAGAGTGTTACAGTGAGGGGTGTGGGTTATATCAGAGTGTTACAATGAGGGGTGTGGGGTATATCGGAGTGTTACAGTGAGAGGTGTGGGGTATATCAGATTGTAACAGTGAGCGGTGTGGGATATATCAGAGTGTTACAGTGAGGGGTGTGGGTTATATCAGCGTGTTACAGTGAGGGGTGTGGGATATATCAGAGTGTTACAGTGAGGGGTGTGGGATATATCAGAGTGTTACAGTGAGGGGTGTGGGTTATATTAGAGTGTTACAGTGAGGGGTGTGGGGTATATCAGAGTGTTACAGTGAGAGGTGTGGGGTATATCGGAGTGTTACAGTGAGGGGTGTGGGCTATATCAGAGTGTTACAGTGAAGGGTGTGGGGTATATCATAGTGTTACTGTGAGGAGTGTGGGATATATCAGAGTGTTACAGAGAGGGGTGTTGAATATATCAGAGAGTAACACTGAGGGGTGTGGGGTATATCAGAGTGTTACAGTGAGCGGTGTGGAATATATCAGAGTGTTACAGTGAGGGGTGTGGGGTATATCAGAGTGTGAGTGTGAGGGTGTGGGATATATCAGAGTGTTACAGAGAGGGGTGTGGGGTACATCAGAGTGTAACAGTGAGGCGTGTGGGGTATATCAGAGTGTTACAGTGAGGGGTGTGTGGTATATCAGAGTGTTACAGTGAGGGGTGTGGGATATATCAGTGTGACAAAGTGATGGGTGTGGGGTATATCAGAGTGTTATGGTGAGGGGAGTGGGATATATTAGACTTTTACAGTGAGGGGTGTGGGATATATCAGAGTGTTACAGAGAGGGGCGTGGGGTATATCGGAGTGTTAAAGTGAGGGGTGTGGGGTATATCAGAGTGTAACATTGAGCGGTGTGGGATATATCAGAGTGTTACAGTGAGGGGTGTGGTGTCTATCAGAGTGTTACAGTGAGGAGTGTGGGGTATATTACTGTGTTACAGTGAGTGGTGTGGGGTATATCAGAGTGTTACTGTGAGGGGTGTGGCGTTTATCAGAGTGTTACAGTGAGGGTTGTGGGATATATCAGAGTGTTACAGTGAGGGGTATGGGGTATATCAGAGTGTTACAGTGAGGGTTGTGGGATATATCAGAGTGTTACAGTGAGGGATATGGGGTATATCAGAGTGTTACAGTGAGGGGTGTGGAGTATATCAGAGTGTTACAGTGAGGGGTGTAGGGTATATCGGAGTGTTGCAGTGAGGGGTGTGGGGTATATCAGAGTGTTACAGTGAGGGGTGTGGGCTATATCAGAGTGTTACAGTGAGGGTTGTGGGATATATCAGAGTGTTACAGTGAGGGGTATGGTGTATATCAGAGTGTTACGGTGAGGGGTGTGGGATATATCAGAGTGTTACAGTGAGGGGTGTCGGATATATCAGAGTGTTACAGTGAGGGATGTGGGGTATATCAGAGCGTTACAGCGAGTGGTGTGGTGTATATCAGAGTGTTACAGTGGGGGTTGTGGGGTATATAAAAGTGTTACAGTGGGGGGTGTGGGGTATAACAGAGTGTTACAGTGACGGGTGTGGGATATATCAGAGTGTTACAGTGAGGGGTGTGGGGCATGTCAGAGTGTTACAGTGACGGGTGTGGGTTATATAGGAGTGTTATAGTGAGGGGTGTGGGGTATATCAGAGTGTTACAGTGAGGGGAGTGGGGTATATCAGAGTGTTACTATGAGGAGTGTGGGATATATCGGAGTGTTACAGTGAGGGGTGTTGAATATATCAGAGAGTTACAGTGCGGGGTGCGGGGTATATCAGAGTGTTACAAGGAGCGGTGTGGAATATATCAGAGTGTTACAGTGAGGGGTGTGATGTATATCAGAGCGTGAGTGTGAGGGTGTGGGATATATCAGAGTGTGGCAGTGAGGGGTGTGGGATATATTAGAGTGTTACAGAGAGGGGTGTGGGGTACATCAGAGTGTAACAGTGAGGCGTGTGGGGTATATCAGAGTGTTACAGTGAGCGGTGTGTGGTATATCAGAGTGTTACAGTGAGTGGTGTTGGATTTAACAGTGTGACAAAGTGAGCGGTGTGGGGTATATCAGAGTTTAACAGTGAACGGTGTGGGATATATCAGAGTGTTACACTGAGGGGTGTGGTGTCTATCAGAGTGTTACAGTGAGGGGTGTGGAGTATATCACTGTGTTACAGTGATGGGTGTGGCGTATATCAGATTGTTACTGTGAGGGGTGTGGGGTTTATCAGAGTGTTACAGTGAGGCGTCTGGGGTATATCAGAGTGTTACAGTGAGGTGTGTGGGGTATATCAGAGTGTTACAGTGTGAGGTGTGTGGGGTATATCAGAGTGTTACAGTGAGGTGTGTGGGGTATATCAGAGTGTTACAGTGAGGTGTGTGGGGTATATCAGAGTGTTACAGTGAGGGTTGTGGGATATATCAGAGTGTTACAGTGAGGGGTGTGGGGTTTATCAGAGTGTTACAGTGAGGGGTGTGGGGTATATCAGAGTGTTACAGTGAGGGGTGTGGGGTATATCAGAGTGTTTCAGTGAGGGGTGTGGGGTATATCAGAGTGTTACAGTGAGGGGTGTGGGATACATCAGAGCGTTACAGTGAGGGGTGTGGGGTATATCAGAGTGTTACAGTGAGGGGTGTGGGGTATATCCGAGTGTTACAGTGAGGGGTGTGGGGTCTAACAGAGTGTTACAGTGAGGGGTGTGGGATATATCAGGGCGTTACCATGTTGGGTGTGGGATATATCAGAGTGTTACAGTGAGGGGTGTGGGGTATATCAGAATGTTACAGCGAGGGGTGTGGAATATATCAGAGTGTTACAGTGAGGGGTGTGGGGTATATTAGAGTGTGAGTGTGAGGGTGTGGGATATATCAGTGTGTGGCAGTGAGGGGTGTGGGATATATCAGAGTGTTACAGTGAGGGTTGTGGGATATATCAGAGTGTTACAGTGAGGGGTATGGGGTATATCAGAGTGTTACAGTGAGGGGTGTGGAGTATATCAGAGTGTTACAGTGAGGGGTGTAGGGTATATCGGAGTGTTACAGTGAGGGGTGTGGGGTATATCAGAGTGTTACAGTGAGGGGTGTGGGGTATATCAGAGTGTTACAGTGAGGGTTGTGGGATATATCAGAGTGTTACAGTGAGGGGTATGGGGTATATCAGAGTGTTACAGTGAGGGTTGTGGGATATATCAGAGTGTTACAGTGAGGGGTATGGGGTATATCAGAGTGTTACAGTGAGGGGTGTGGGGTATATCAGAGTGTTACAGTGAGGGGTGTGGGGTATATCAGAGTGTTACAGTGAGGGTTGTGGGATATATCAGAGTGTTACAGTGAGGGGTATGGGGTATATCAGAGTGTTACAGTGAGGGGTGTCGGATTTATCAGAGTGTTACAGTGAGGGATGTGGGGTATATCAGAGCGTTACAGCGAGTGGTGTGGTGTATATCAGAGTGTTACAGTGGGGGTTGTGGGTTATATAAAAGTGTTACAGTGGGGGGTGTGGGGTATAACAGAGTTTTACAGTGACGGGTGTGGGATATATCAGAGTGTTACTGTGAGGGGTGTGGGGCATGTCAGAGTGTTACAGTGACGGGTGGGGGTAATATAGGAGTGTTATAGTGAGGGGTGTGGGCTATATCAGAGTGTTACAATGAGGGGAGTGGGGTATATCAGAGTGTTACTGTGAGGAGTGTGGGATATATCGGAGTGTTACAGTGAGGGGTGTTGAATATATCAGAGAGTTACAGTGCGGGGTGTGGGGTATATCAGAGTGTTACAAAGAGCGGTGTGGAATATATCAGAGTGTTACAGTGAGGGGTGTGATGTATATCAGAGTGTGAGTGTGAGGGTGTGGGATATATCAGAGTGTGGCAGTGAGGGGTGTGGGATATATCAGAGTGTTACAGAGAGGGGTGTGGGGTACATCAGAGTGTAACAGTGAGGCGTGTGGGGTATATCAGAGTGTTACAGTGAGCGGTGTGTGGTATGTCAGAGTGTTACAGTGAGTGGTGTGGCATTTAACAGTGTGACAAAGTGATGGGTGTGGGGTATATCGGAGTGTTAAAGTGAGCGGTGTGGGGTATATCAGAGTTTAACAGTGAGCGGTGTGGGATATATCAGAGTGTTACAGTGAGGGGTGTGGTGTCTATCAGAGTGTTACAGTGAGGGGTGTGGGGTATATCACTGTGTTACAGTGATGGGTGTGGGGTATATCAGAGTGTTACTGTGAGGTGTGTGGGGTATATCAGAGTGTTACAGTGAGGTGTGTGGGGTATATCAGAGTGTTACAGTGAGGTGTGTGGGGTATATCAGAGTGTTACAGTGAGAGTTGTGGGATATATCAGAGTGATACAGTGAGGGGTGTGGGGTTTATCAGAGTGTTACAGTGAGGGGTGTGGGGTATATCAGAGTGTTACAGTGATGGGTGTGGGGTATATCAGAGTGTTTCAGTGAGGGGTGTGGGGTATATCAGAGTGTTACAGTGAGGGGTGTGGGATACATCAGAGCGTTACAGTGAGGGGTGTGGGGTATATCAGAGTGTTACAGTGAGGGGTGTGGGGTATATCAGAGTGTTACAGTGAGGGGTGTGGGGTATATCAGGGCGTTACCATGTTGGGTGTGGAGTATATCAGAGTGTTACAGTGAGGGGTACGGGGTATATTCAAGTGTCACAGTGGGGGTTGTGGGGTATATCAGAGTGTTACAGTGAAGGGTGAGGGATATATCAGAGTGTTACAGTGAGGGGTGTGGGGCATGTCAGAGTGTTAGAGTGAGGGGTGTGGGGTATATCGGAATGTTATAGTGAGGGGTGTGTGGTATATCAGAGTGTTACAGTGAGGGGTGTGGGGTATATCAGAGTGTTAAAGTGAGGAGTGTGGGATATATCAGAGCGTTACGGTGAGGGGTGTGGAATATATCAGAGAGTTACAGTGAGGGGTTTGGGATATATCAGAGTGTTACAGTGAGGGGTGTGGGGTATATCAGAATGTTACAGCGAGGGGTGTGGAATATATCAGTGTTACATTGAGGGGTGTGGGGTATATTATAGTGTGAGTGTGAGGGTGTGGGATATATCTGTGTGTGGCAGTGAGGGGTGTGGGATATATCAGACTGTTACAGTGAGGGGTGTGGGATATATCAGAGTGTGACAGTGAGGAGTGTGGGGTACATCAGAGTGTTACAGTGAGGGGTGTGGGATATTTCAGAGTGTTGCAGTGAGGAGTGTGGCGTACATCAGAGTGTAACAGTGAGGCGTGTGGGGTATATCACTGTGTTACAGTGAGGGGTGTGGGGTATATCAGAATGTTACATTGAGGGTTGTGGGGTATATCGGAGTGTTAAAGTGAGGGGTGAGGGGTATATCAGAGTGTTACAGTGAGCGGTGTGGGTTATATCACTGTGTTACAGTGAGGGGTGCGGGGTATATCAGATTGTTACAGTGAGGGGTGTGGTGTCTATCAGAGTGCTACAGTGAGGGGTGTGGGGTATATCAGAGTGTTACAGTGAGGGGTGTAGGATATATCAGAGTGTTACAGTGAGGGGTGTGGGGTACATCAGAGTGTTACAGTGAAGGTGTGGGGTATATCAGAGTGTTACAGGTAGGGGTATGGGGTATATCAAAGTGTCACATTGAGGTGTGTGGGATATATCATAGTGTTACGGTGAAGGGTGTGGGGTATATCAGAGTGTTACAGTGAGGGGTGTCGGATATATCAGAGTGTTACAGTGAGGGGTGTGGGGTATATAAGAGTGTTCCAGTGAGGGGTGAGGGGTATATCAGAGTGTTACAGCGAGTGGTGTGGTGTTTATCAGAGTGTTACAGTGGGGGTTGTGGGCTATATCAAAGTGGTACAGTGGGGGGTGTGGGGTATATCAGAGTGTTACAGTGACGGGTGTTGGATATATCAGAGTGTTAAAGTGAGCGGTGTGGGGCATGTCAGAGTGTTACAGTCAGGGGTGTGGGGTATATCGGAGTGTTATAGTGAGGGGTGTGTGGTATACCAGAGAGTTACAGTGAGGGGTGTGGGGTATATCTGAGTGTTACAGTGAGGAGTGTGGCATATATCAGAGTGTTACAGTGAGGGGTGTGGAATATATCAGAGAGTTACAGTGATGGGTGCGGGGTATATCAGAGTGTCAGTGTGAGGGTGTGGGATATATCAGAGTGTTACAGTGAGGGGTATGGGCTATATCAGAGTGTTACAGTGAGGGGTGTGGGATATATCAGAATCTTACAGTGAGGGGTGTGGGCTATATCAGAGTGTTACAGAGAGGAGTGTGGGGTACATCAGAGTGTAACAGTGAGGCGTGTGGGGTATAACAGAGTGTTACAGTGAGGGGTGTGGGGTATATCAGAGTGTTACAGTGAGGGATGTGGTGTCTATCAGAGTGTTACAGTGAGGGGTGTGGGGTATATCAGAGTGTTACAGTGAGGGGTGTGGGGTATATCAGAGTGTTACAGTGAGGGGAGTGGTGTATATCAGAGTGTTACAGTGAGGGGTGTGGGGTATATCGGAGTGTTACAGTGAGGGGTGTGGGGTATTTCAGAGTGTTAAAGTGAGGGGTGTGGAATATATCAGAGAGTTAGAGTGAGGGGTGTGGGATATATCAGAGTGTTACAGTGAGGGGTGTGGGGCATGTCAGAGTGTTACAGTGAGTGGTGTGGGGTATATCGGAGTGTTGTAGTGAGGGGTGTGTGGTATATCAGAGTGTTACAGTGAGGGATGCGGGGTATATCAGAGTGTTACTGTGAGGAGTGTGGGATATATCAGAGTGTTACAGTGAGGGGTGTTGAATATATCAGAGAGTTATAGTGCGGGGTGTGGGGTATATCAGAGTGTTACAGTGAGCGGTGTGGAATATGTCAGAGTGTTACAGTGAGGGGTGTGGTGTATATCAAAGTGTGAGTGTGAGAGTGTGGGATATATCAGAGTGTGGCAGTGAGGGGTGTGGGATATATCAGAGTGTTACAGAGAGGGGTGTGGGGCACATCAGAGTGTAACAGTGAGGCGTGTGGGGTATATCAGAGTGTTAAAGTGAGCGGTGCGGGGTATATCAGAGTTTAACAGTGAGCGGTGTGGGATATATCAGAGTGTTACAGTGGGGGGTGTGGTGTCTATCATAGTGTTACAGTGAGGTGTGTGGGGTATATCACTGTGTTACAGTGATGGGTGTGGGGTATATCAGAGTGTTACTGTGAGGGGTGTGGGGTTTATCAGAGTGTTACAGTGAGGCGTGTGGGGTATATCAGATTGTTACAGTGAGGTGTGTGAGGTATATCAGAGTGTTACAGTGTGAGGTGTGGGGGATATCGGAGTGTTACAGTGAGGGGTGTGGGGTATATCAGAGTGTTACAGTGAGGGTTGTGCGATACATCAGAGTGTAACAGTGAGGGGTGTGGGTTATATCAGAGTGTTACAGTGAGGGGTGTGGGTATATCAGAGCGTTACAGTGAGGGGTGTGGGGTACATCAGAGTGTTACAGTGAGGGGTGTGGGATAGATCAGAGTCTTACAGTTAGTGGTGTTGGATATATCAGAGTGTTACAGTGAGGGGTGTGGGATATATCAGGGCGTTACCGTGTTGGGTGTGGAGCATATCAGAGTGTTACAGTGAGCGGTGTGGGATATATCAGAGTCTTACAGTTAGTGGTGTTGGATATATCAGAGTGTTACAGTGCGGGGTGTGGGATATATCAGGGCGTTACCGTGTTGGGTGTGGAGTATATCAGAGTGCTACAGTGAGCGGTGTGGGATATATCAGAGTGTTACAGTTAGTGGTGTTGGATATATCAGAGTGTTACAGTGAGGGGTGTGGGATATATCAGAGTGTTACAGTTAGTGGTGTTGGATATATCAGAGTATTACAGTGAGTGTTGTGGGGTATATCAGAGTGTTACATTGAGGGGTGTAGGATATATCAGAGTCTTACAGTGAGGGGTGTGGGGTACATCAGAGTGTTACAGTGAGGGTGTGGGGTATATTAGAGTGTTACTGTGAGCGGTACGGGGTATATTAAAGTGTCACAGTGGGGGTTGTGGGGTATATCAGAGTGTTACAGTGACGGATGTGGGATATATCAGAGTGTTACAGTGAGGGGTGTGGGGTATGTCAGAGTGTTACAGTGAGGGGTGTGGGGTATATCGGAGTGTTATAGTGAGGGGTGTGTGCTATATCAGAGTGTTACAGTGAGGGGTGTGGGGTATATCAGAGTGTTAAAGTGAGGAGTGTGGGATATATCAGAGTGTTACAGTGAGGGGTGTGGAATATATCAGAGAGTTACAGTGAGGGGTGTGGGATATATCAGAGTGTTACAGTGAGGGGTGTGGGGTATATCAGAGTGTTACAGTGAGGGGTGTGGAATATATCAGAGTGTTACAGTGAGGGGTTTGGGGTATATCAGAGTGTGAGTGTGACAGTGTGGGATATATCAGTGTGTGGCAGTGAGTGGTGTGGGATATATCAGACTATTACAGTGAGGGTTGTGGGATATATCAGAGTGTTACAGTGAGGAGTGTGGGGCACATCAGAGTGTTACAGTGAAGCGTGTGGGATATTTCAGAGTGTTACAGTGAGGAGTGTGGCGCACATCAGAGTGTAACAGTGAGGCGTGTAGGGTATATCAGAGCATTACAGTGAGGGGTGTGTGGTGTATCAGACTGTTACAGTTAGGGGTGTGGGATATATCAGTGTGACACAGTGATGGGTGTGGGGTATAACAGAGTGTTACGGTGAGGAGTGTGGGGTATATCAGACTGTTACAGTGAGGGGTGTGGGATATATCAGAGTGTTACGGTGAGGGATGTGGGGTATATCACTGTGTTACAGTGAGGGGTGTGGGGTATATCAGAGTGTTACAGTGAGGGTTGTGGGGTATATCGGAGTGTTAAAGTGAGGTGTGAGGGGTACATCAGAGTGTAACAGAGAGCGGTGTGGGATATATCAGAGTGTTACAGTGAGGGGTGTGGTGTCTATCAGAGTGTTACAGTGAGGGGTGTGGGGTATATCACTGTGTTACAGTGTGGGGTGTGGGGTATATCAGAGTGTTACTGTAAGGGGTGTGGGGTTTATCAGAGTGTTACAGTGAGGGGTGTGGGGTATATCGGAGTGTTATAGTGAGGGGTTTGTGGTATATCAGAGTGTTACAGTGACGGGTGTGGGATATATCAGAGTGTTACAGTGAGGGGTGTGGGGTATAACAGGGTGTTACGGTGAGGAGTGTGGGGTATATCGGAGTGCTACAGTGAGGGGTGTGGAGAATATCAGAGTGTTACAGTGAGGGGTGTATCAGACTGTTACAGTTAGGGGTGTGGGATATATCAGTGTGACACAGTGAGGGGTGTGGTGTATATCAATGTGTTATAATGAGGGGTGTGGGGTATATCAGAGTGTTACAGTGAGGGGTGTGGGATATATCAGAGTGTTACAGTGAGGGGTGTGGTGTATATCAATGTGTTATAGTGAGGGGTGTGGGGTATATCAGAGTGTTACAGTGAGGGGTGTGGGGTATATCAGAGTGTTACAGTGAGGGGTGTGGGATATATCAGAGTGTTACAGTGAGGGGTGTGGGGTATATCAGAGTGTTACAGTGAGTGTTGTGGGTATATCAGAGTGATACAGTTGGTGGTGTGAGGTATATCAGAGTTTTACAGTGAGGGGTGTGGGATATATCAGAGTGTTACAGTGAGGGGTGTGGGATATATCAGAGTGTTACAGTGAGGGGTGTGGGGTGTATCAGAGTGTTACAGTGAGGGGTGTGGGTTATATCAGAGTGTTACAGTGAGGGGCGTGGGGTATATCGGAGTGTTACAGTGAGGGGTGTGGGATATATCAGGTTGTTACACTGAGGGGTGTGCAGTATATCATAGTGTTACAGTGCTTGGTGTGGGGTATATCTGTGTGTTACAGTGAGGGGTGTGGGGTATATCAGAGTGTAACTGTGAGGGGTGTGGGGTATTATCAGAGTGTTACAGTGAGGGGTGTGGGGTATATCAGAGTTTTACAGTGAGGGGTGTGGCGTATATCAGAGTGTTACAGTGAGTGGTGTGGAGTATATCAGAGTGTTACAGTGAGGGGTGTGGGGTATATCAGAGTGTTACAGTGAGGGGTGTGGGATATATCAGAGTGTTTCAGTGAGGGGTGTGAGGTATATCAGAGTGTTACAGTGAGCGGTATGGGGTATATCGGAGTGTTACAGTGAGGGGTGTGGAGTATATCAGAGTGTTACAGTTAGGGGTGTGGGGTATATAAGAGTGTTACAGTGGGGGGTGTGGGGTATATCGGAGTGCTTCAGTGAGGGGTGTGGGGTATATCAGAGTGTTACAGTGAGGAGTGTGGGTTACATGAGAGTGTAACAGTGAGGGGTGTGGGCTATATCACTGTGTTACAGTGAGGGGTGTGGGGTATATCAGAGTGTTACAGAGAGGGATGTGGTGTATAACTGAGTGTTACAGTGAGGGCTGTGGGATATATCTGAGTGTTACAGTGAGCGGTGTGGGGTATTTCAGAGTGTTACAGTGAGGGGTGTGGGATATATCACAGTGTTACAGTGAGGGGTGTGGGGTATATCAGAGTGAAACAGTGAGGGGTGTTGGGTATATTAGAGTGTTACAGTGAGGGTTGTGGGGTTTATCAGATTGTTATAGTGAGGGGTGTGGGAAATATCAGAGTGTTACTGTGAGGGGTGTGGGGTATAACAGAGTGTTACCGTGAGGGGTGTGGGGTATATCAGAGTTTTACAGTGAGGGGTGCGGGATATATCAATGTGTTACAGTGATGGGTGTGGGGTATATCTGAGTGTTACAGTGAGGGGTGTGGGGTATATCAGAGTGTTACAGTGAGGGGTGAGGGGTATATCAGAGTGTTACAGTGAGCGGTGTGGGGTATATCAGAGTTTACAGTGAGTGGTGTGGGATATATCAGAGTGTTACAGTGAGGGGTGTGAAATATATCAGGATGTTCCATTGAGGGGTGTGGGATATATCAATGTGTTACAGTGAGGGGTGTGTGGTATATCAGAGTGTTACTGAGAGGGGTGTGGGATGTATCAGAGTGTTACAGTGAGGGGTGTGGGGTATACCAGAGTGTTACAGTGAGGGGTGTGGGTTATATCAGAGTGTTACAGTGAGCGGTGTGGGGTATATCAGAGTGTTACAGTGAGGGGTGTGGGATATATCAGAGTGTTACAGTGAGGGGTGTGGGGTATATCAGAGTGTTATAGTGAGGGGTGTGGGATATATCAGTATTTTACAGTGAGGGGTGTGGGGTATATCAGAGTGTTACAGTTAGTTGTGTGGGATATATCAGAGTGTTACAGTGAGGGGTGTGGGGTACATCAGAGTGTTACAGTGAGGGTGTGGGGTATATCGGAGTGTTACAGTGAGGGGCATGGGGTATATCAGAGTGTTTCAGTGGGGGTTGTGGGGTATATCAGAGTGTTTCAGCGAGCGGTGTGGTGTATATCAGAGTGTTACAGTGGGTGTTGTGGGGTATATCATAGTGTTACATTGATGGGTGTGGGATATATCAGAGTGTTACAGTGAGTGGTGTGGGGCATGTCAGAGTGTTACAGTGAGGGGTGTGGGGTATATCGGAGTGTTATAGTGCGGAGTGTGGGGTATATCATAGTGTTACAGTGTGGGGTTTGGGGTATTTCAGAGTGTTACCGTGAGGGGTGTGTATTATGTCAGATTGTTATAGTTAGGGTTGTTGGATATATCAAAGTGTTACAGTGAGGGGTGTGGTGTATATCGGAGTGTTACAGTGAGGGGTGTGGAATATATCAGTGTGACACAGTGATGGGTGTGGGGTACATCAGAGTGTTACGGTGAGGGGTGTGGGGTATATCAGACTGTTACAATGAGGGGTTTGGGATATATCAGAGTGTTACAGTGAGTGGTGTCGGTTATATCACTGTGTTACAGTGAGTGGTATGGGGTATATCAGGGTGTTACAGTGAGGGGTGTGGAATATATCAGAGTGTTACAGTGAGGTGTGTGGGGTATAGAAGAGTGTGAGTGTGAGGGTGTGGGATATATCCGAGTGTGGCAGTGAGGGGTGTGGGATATATCAGAGTGTTACAGTGAGGGGTGTGGGGTATATCAGAGTGTTACAGTGAGGGGTGTGGGATATATCAGAGCGTAACAGTGAGGGGTGTGGGATGTATCAGAGTGTTACAGTGAGGGGTGTGGGGTGTATCAGAGTGTTACAGTGAGGGGTGTGGGATATATCAGAGTGTTACAGTGTGGGGTGTGGGATGTATCAGAGTGTTACAGTGAGGGGTGTGGGGTATATCAGAGTGTTACAGTGAGGGGTGTGGGATATATCCGAGTGTGGCAGTGAGGGGTGTGGGATATATCAGAGTGTTACAGTGTGGGGTGTGGGATATATCAGAGTGTTATAGTGAGGGGTGTGGGGTATATCAGAGTGTTACAGTGAGGGGTGTGGGGTACATCAGAGTGTAACAGTGAGGGTTGTGGGATATATCAGAGTGTTACAGTGAGGGGTGTGGGGTATATCAGAGTGTTACAGTGAGGGTAGTGGCGTATATCAGAGTGCTACAGTGAGGGGTGTGGGGTATATCAGAGCGTTACAGTGAGTTGTGTGGGGTGTATCAGACTGTTACAGTGAGGGGTGTGGGACATATCAGAGTGTTACAGTGAGGGGTGTGGGGTATATCGGAGTTTTAAAGTGACGGTTGTGCGGTATATCAGAGTGTAACAGTGAGCGGTGTGGGATATATCAGAGTGTTACAGTGACTGGTATGGGGTATATCAGAGTGTTACAGTGAGGGGTGTGGGGTATATCACTGTGTTACCGTGAGGGGTGTGGGGTATATCAGAGTGTTTCTGTGAGGGGTATGTGGTATTTCAGTGTGTTACAGTGAGGCGTGTGGGGTATAGCAGAGTGTTACTGTGAGGGGTGTGGTGTATATCAGAGTGTTCCAGTGAGGGGTGTGGTGTATATCAGAGTGTTACAGTGAGGGGTGTGGGATATATCAGAGTGTTACAGTGAGGGGTGTAGGATATATCACAGTGTTACAATGAGGAGTGTGGGGTACATCACAGTGTTACAGTGAGGTTGTGGGATATATCAGAGTGTTACAGTGAGGGTGAGGGGTATATCAGAGTGTTACAGTGAGGTGTATGGGGTATATCAGAGTGTCCCAGTGAGGGGTGTGGGATATATCAGAGTGTTACTGTGAGGGGTGTGGGATATATCAGAGTGTTACAGTGAGTGGTGTGGGATATATCTGAGTGTTACAGTGAGGGATGAGGGGTATATCAGAGTGTTACAGTGGGGGTTGTGGGGTATATCAGAGTGTTACAGTGACGGGTGTGGAAATATCAGAGTGTTACAGTGAGGGGTGTGTATCATGTCAGATTGTTACAGTTAGGGGTGTGGGGTTTATCAGAGTGTTTCAGTGAGGCGTGTGGGGTATATCAGATTGTTACAGTGTGAGGTGTGGGGGATATCGGAGTGTTACAGTGAGGGGTGTGGGGTATATCAGAGTGTTACAGTGAGGGTTGTGCGATACATCAGAGTGTAACAGTGAGGGGTGTGGGTTATATCAGAGTGTTACAGTGAGGGGTGTGGGTATATCAGAGCGTTACAGTGAGGGGTGTGGGGTACATCAGAGTGTTACAGTGAGGGGTGTGGGATAGATCAGAGTCTTACAGTTAGTTGTGTGGGATATATCAGAGTGTTACAGTGAGGGGTGTGGGGTACATCAGAGTGTTACAGTGAGGGTGTGGGGTATATCGGAGTGTTACAGTGAGGGGTGTGGGCTATATCAGTGTGTTACAGTGAGGGGTTTAGGGTATATCAGAGTGTTACAGTGAGGGGCATGGGGTATATCAGAGTGTTTCAGTGGGGGTTGTGGGGTATATCAGAGTGTTTCAGCGAGCGGTGTGGTGTATATCAGAGTGTTACAGTGGGTGTTGTGGGGTATATCATAGTGTTACATTGATGGGTGTGGGATATATCAGAGTGTTACAGTGAGTGGTGTGGGGCATGTCAGAGTGTTACAGTGAGGGGTGTGGGGTATATCGGAGTGTTATAGTGCGGAGTGTGGGGTATATCATAGTGTTACAGTGTGGGGTTTGGGGTATTTCAGAGTGTTACCGTGAGGGGTGTGTATTATGTCAGATTGTTATAGTTAGGGTTGTTGGATATATCAAAGTGTTACAGTGAGGGGTGTGGTGTATATCGGAGTGTTACAGTGAGGGGTGTGGAATATATCAGTGTGACACAGTGATGGGTGTGGGGTACATCAGAGTGTTACGGTGAGGGGTGTGGGGTATATCAGACTGTTACAATGAGGGGTTTGGGATATATCAGAGTGTTACAGTGAGTGGTGTCGGTTATATCACTGTGTTACAGTGAGTGGTATGGGGTATATCAGGGTGTTACAGTGAGGGGTGTGGAATATATCAGAGTGTTACAGTGAGGTGTGTGGGGTATAGAAGAGTGTGAGTGTGAGGGTGTGGGATATATCCGAGTGTGGCAGTGAGGGGTGTGGGCTATATCAGAGTGTTACAGTGAGGGGTGTGGGGTATATCAGAGTGTTACAGTGAGGGGTGTGGGATATATCCGAGTGTGGCAGTGAGGGGTGTGGGATATATCAGAGTGTTACAGTGTGGGGTGTGGGATATATCAGAGTGTTATAGTGAGGGGTGTGGGGTATATCAGAGTGTTACAGTGAGGGGTGTGGGGTACATCAGAGTGTAACAGTGAGGGTTGTGGGATATATCAGAGTGTTACAGTGAGGGGTGTGGGGTATATCAGAGTGTTACAGTGAGGGTAGTGGCGTATATCAGAGTGCTACAGTGAGGGGTGTGGGGTATATCAGAGCGTTACAGTGAGTTGTGTGGGGTGTATCAGACTGTTACAGTGAGGGGTGTGGGACATATCAGAGTGTTACAGTGAGGGGTGTGGGGTATATCGGAGTTTTAAAGTGACGGTTGTGCGGTATATCAGAGTGTAACAGTGAGCGGTGTGGGATATATCAGAGTGTTACAGTGAATGGTATGGGGTATATCAGAGTGTTACAGTGAGGGTTGTGCGATACATCAGAGTGTAACAGTGAGGGGTGTGGGTTATATCAGAGTGTTACAGTGAGGGGTGTGGGTATATCAGAGCGTTACAGTGAGGGGTGTGGGGTACATCAGAGTGTTACAGTGAGGGGTGTGGGATAGATCAGAGTCTTACAGTTAGTTGTGTGGGATATATCAGAGTGTTACAGTGAGGGGTGTGGGGTACATCAGAGTGTTACAGTGAGGGTGTGGGGTATATCGGAGTGTTACAGTGAGGGGTGTGGGGTATATCAGTGTGTTACAGTGAGGGGTTTAGGGTATATCAGAGTGTTACAGTGAGGGGCATGGGGTATATCAGAGTGTTTCAGTGGGGGTTGTGGGGTATATCAGAGTGTTTCAGCGAGCGGTGTGGTGTATATCAGAGTGTTACAGTGGGTGTTGTGGGGTATATCATAGTGTTACATTGATGGGTGTGGGATATATCAGAGTGTTACAGTGAGTGGTGTGGGGCATGTCAGAGTGTTACAGTGAGGGGTGTGGGGTATATCGGAGTGTTATAGTGCGGAGTGTGGGGTATATCATAGTGTTACAGTGTGGGGTTTGGGGTATTTCAGAGTGTTACCGTGAGGGGTGTGTATTATGTCAGATTGTTATAGTTAGGGTTGTTGGATATATCAAAGTGTTACAGTGAGGGGTGTGGTGTATATCGGAGTGTTACAGTGAGGGGTGTGGAATATATCAGTGTGACACAGTGATGGGTGTGGGGTACATCAGAGTGTTACGGTGAGGGGTGTGGGGTATATCAGACTGTTACAATGAGGGGTTTGGGATATATCAGAGTGTTACAGTGAGTGGTGTCGGTTATATCACTGTGTTACAGTGAGTGGTATGGGGTATATCAGGGTGTTACAGTGAGGGGTGTGGAATATATCAGAGTGTTACAGTGAGGTGTGTGGGGTATAGAAGAGTGTGAGTGTGAGGGTGTGGGATATATCCGAGTGTGGCAGTGAGGGGTGTGGGATATATCAGAGTGTTACAGTGAGGGGTGTGGGGTATATCAGAGTGTTACAGTGAGGGGTGTGGGATATATCAGAGTGTAACAGTGAGGGGTGTGGGATGTATCAGAGTGTTACAGTGAGGGGTGTGGGGTGTATCAGAGTGTTACAGTGAGGGGTGTGGGATATATCAGAGTGTTACAGTGTGGGGTGTGGGATGTATCAGAGTGTTACAGTGAGGGGTGTGGGGTATATCAGAGTGTTACAGTGAGGGGTGTGGGATATATCCGAGTGTGGCAGTGAGGGGTGTGGGATATATCAGAGTGTTACAGTGTGGGGTGTGGGATATATCAGAGTGTTATAGTGAGGGGTGTGGGGTATATCAGAGTGTTACAGTGAGGGGTGTGGGGTACATCAGAGTGTAACAGTGAGGGCTGTGGGATATATCAGAGTGTTACAGTGAGGGGTGTGGGGTATATCAGAGTGTTACAGTGAGGGTAGTGGCGTATATCAGAGTGCTACAGTGAGGGGTGTGGGGTATATCAGAGTCTTACAGTTAGTGGTGTTGGATATATCAGAGTGTTACAGTGCGGGGTGTGGGATATATCAGGGCGTTACCGTGTTGGGTGTGGAGTATATCAGAGTGCTACAGTGAGCGGTGTGGGATATATCAGAGTGTTACAGTTAGTGGTGTTGGATATATCAGAGTGTTACAGTGAGGGGTGTGGGATATATCAGAGTGTTACAGTTAGTGGTGTTGGATATATCAGAGTATTACAGTGAGTGTTGTGGGGTATATCAGAGTGTTACGTTGAGGGGTGTAGGATATATCAGAGTCTTACAGTGAGGGGTGTGGGGTACATCAGAGTGTTACAGTGAGGGTGTGGGGTATACTAGAGTGTTACTGTGAGCGGTACGGGGTATATTAAAGTGTCACAGTGGGGGTTGTGGGGTATATCAGAGTGTTACAGTGACGGATGTGGGATATATCAGAGTGTTACAGTGAGGGGTGTGGGGCATGTCAGAGTGTTACAGTGAGGGGTGTGGGGTATATCGGAGTGTTATAGTGAGGGGTGTGTGCTATATCAGAGTGTTACAGTGAGGGGTGTGGGGTATATCAGAGTGTTAAAGTGAGGAGTGTGGGATATATCAGAGTGTTACAGTGAGGGGTGTGGAATATATCAGAGAGTTACAGTGAGGGGTGTGGGATATATCAGAGTGTTACAGTGAGGGGTGTGGGGTATATCAGAGTGTTACAGTGAGGGGTGTGGAATATATCAGAGTGTTACAGTGAGGGGTTTGGGGTATATCAGAGTGTGAGTGTGACAGTGTGGGATATATCAGTGTTTGGCAGTGAGTGGTGTGGGATATATCAGACTATTACAGTGAGGGTTGTGGGATATATCAGAGTGTTACAGTGAGGAGTGTGGGGCACATCAGAGTGTTACAGTGAAGCGTGTGGGATATTTCAGAGTGTTACAGTGAGGAGTGTGGCGCACATCAGAGTGTAACAGTGAGGCGTGTAGGGTATATCAGAGCATTACAGTGAGGGGTGTGTGGTGTATCAGACTGTTACAGTTAGGGGTGTGGGATATATCAGTGTGACACAGTGATGGGTGTGGGGTATAACAGAGTGTTACGGTGAGGAGTGTGGGGTATATCAGACTGTTACAGTGAGGGGTGTGGGATATATCAGAGTGTTACGGTGAGGGATGTGGGGTATATCACTGTGTTACAGTGAGGGGTGTGGGGTATATCAGAGTGTTACAGTGAGGGTTGTGGGGTATATCGGAGTGTTAAAGTGAGGTGTGAGGGGTACATCAGAGTGTAACAGAGAGCGGTGTGGGATATATCAGAGTGTTACAGTGAGGGGTGTGGTGTCTATCAGAGTGTTACAGTGAGGGGTGTGGGGTATATCACTGTGTTACAGTGTGGGGTGTGGGGTATATCAGAGTGTTACTGTAAGGGGTGTGGGGTTTATCAGAGTGTTACAGTGAGGGGTGTGGGGTATATCGGAGTGTTATAGTGAGGGGTGTGTGGTATATCAGAGTGTTACAGTGACGGGTGTGGGATATATCAGAGTGTTACAGTGAGGGGTGTGGGGTATAACAGGGTGTTACGGTGAGGAGTGTGGGGTATATCGGAGTGCTACAGTGAGGGGTGTGGAGAATATCAGAGTGTTACAGTGTGGGGTGTATCAGACTGTTACAGTTAGGGGTGTGGGATATATCAGTGTGACACAGTGAGGGGTGTGGTGTATATCAATGTGTTATAATGAGGGGTGTGGGGTATATCAGAGTGTTACAGTGAGGGGTGTGGGATATATCAGAGTGTTACAGTGAGGGGTGTGGTGTATATCAATGTGTTATAGTGAGGGGTGTGGGTTATATCAGAGTGTTACAGTGAGGGGTGTGGGGTATATCAGAGTGTTACAGTGAGGGGTGTGGGATATATCAGAGTGTTACAGTGAGGGGTGTGGGGTATATCAGAGTGTTACAGTGAGTGTTGTGGGTATATCAGAGTGATACAGTTGGTGGTGTGAGGTATATCAGAGTTTTACAGTGAGGGGTGTGGGATATATCAGAGTGTTACAGTGAGGGGTGTGGGGTGTATCAGAGTGTTACAGTGAGGGGTGTGGGTTATATCAGAGTGTTACAGTGAGGGGCGTGGGGTATATCGGAGTGTTACAGTGAGGGGTGTGGGATATATCAGGTTGTTACACTGAGGGGTGTGCAGTATATCATAGTGTTACAGTGCTTGGTGTGGGGTATATCAGTGTGTTACAGTGAGGGGTGTGGGATATATCAGAGTGTAACTGTGAGGGGTGTGGGGTATTATCAGAGTGTTACAGTGAGGGGTGTGGAGTATATCAGAGTTTTACAGTGAGGGGTGTGGCGTATATCAGAGTGTTACAGTGAGTGGTGTGGAGTATATCAGAGTGTTACAGTGAGGGGTGTGGGGTATATCAGAGTGTTACAGTGAGGGGTGTGGGATATATCAGAGTGTTACAGTGAGGGGTGTGAGGTATATCAGAGTGTTACAGTGAGCGGTATGGGGTATATCGGAGTGTTACAGTGAGGGGTGTGGAGTATATCAGAGTGTTACAGTTAGGGGTGTGGGGTATATAAGAGTGTTACAGTGGGGGGTGTGGGGTATATCGGAGTGTTTCAGTGAGGGGTGTGGGGTATATCAGAGTGTTACAGTGAGGAGTGTGGGTTACATGAGAGTGTAACAGTGAGGGGTGTGGGCTATATCACTGTGTTACAGTGAGGGGTGTGGGGTATATCAGAGTGTTACAGAGAGGGATGTGGTGTATAACTGAGTGTTACAGTGAGGGCCGTGGGATATATCTGAGTGTTACAGTGAGCGGTGTGGGGTATTTCAGAGTGTTACAGTGAGGGGTGTGGGATATATCACAGTGTTACAGTGAGGGGTGTGGGGTATATCAGAGTGAAACAGTGAGGGGTGTTGGGTATATTAGAGTGTTACAGTGAGGGGTGTGGGGTTTATCAGATTGTTATAGTGAGGGGTGTGGGAAATATCAGAGTGTTACTGTGAGGGGTGTGGGGTATAACAGAGTGTTACCGTGAGGGGTGTGGGGTATATCAGAGTTTTACAGTGAGGGGTGCGGGATATATCAATGTGTTACAGTGATGGGTGTGGGGTATATCTGAGTGTTACAGTGAGGGGTGTGGGGTATATCAGAGTGTTACAGTGAGGGGTGAGGGGTATATCATAGTGTTACAGTGAGCGGTGTGGGGTATATCAGAGTTTACAGTGAGTGGTGTGGGATATATCAGTGTGTTACAGTGAGGGGTGTGAAATATATCAGGATGTTCCATTGAGGGGTGTGGGATATATCAATGTGTTACAGTGAGGGGTGTGTGGTATATCAGAGTGTTACTGAGAGGGGTGTGGGATGTATCAGAGTGTTACAGTGAGGGGTGTGGGGTATACCAGAGTGTTACAGTGAGGGGTGTGGGTTATATCAGAGTGTTACAGTGAGCGGTGTGGGGTATATCAGAGTGTTACAGTGAGGGGTGTGGGATATATCAGAGTGTTACAGTGAGGGGTGTGGGGTATAGAAGAGTGTGAGTGTGAGGGTGTGGGATATATCCGAGTGTGGCAGTGAGGGGTGTGGGATATATCAGAGTGTTACAGTGAGGGGTGTGGGGTATATCAGAGTGTTACAGTGAGGGGTGTGGGATATATCAGAGTGTAACAGTGAGGGGTGTGGGATGTATCAGAGTGTTACAGTGAGGGGTGTGGGGTGTATCAGAGTGTTACAGTGAGGGGTGTGGGATATATCAGAGTGTTACAGTGTGGGGTGTGGGATGTATCAGAGTGTTACAGTGAGGGGTGTGGGGTATATCAGAGTGTTACAGTGAGGGGTGTGGGATATATCCGAGTGTGGCAGTGAGGGGTGTGGGATATATCAGAGTGTTACAGTGTGGGGTGTGGGATATATCAGAGTGTTATAGTGAGGGGTGTGGGGTATATCAGAGTGTTACAGTGAGGGGTGTGGGGTACATCAGAGTGTAACAGTGAGGGCTGTGGGATATATCAGAGTGTTACAGTGAGGGGTGTGGGGTATATCAGAGTGTTACAGTGAGGGTAGTGGCGTATATCAGAGTGCTACAGTGAGGGGTGTGGGGTATATCAGAGTCTTACAGTTAGTGGTGTTGGATATATCAGAGTGTTACAGTGCGGGGTGTGGGATATATCAGGGCGTTACCGTGTTGGGTGTGGAGTATATCAGAGTGCTACAGTGAGCGGTGTGGGATATATCAGAGTGTTACAGTTAGTGGTGTTGGATATATCAGAGTGTTACAGTGAGGGGTGTGGGATATATCAGAGTGTTACAGTTAGTGGTGTTGGATATATCAGAGTATTACAGTGAGTGTTGTGGGGTATATCAGAGTGTTACGTTGAGGGGTGTAGGATATATCAGAGTCTTACAGTGAGGGGTGTGGGGTACATCAGAGTGTTACAGTGAGGGTGTGGGGTATACTAGAGTGTTACTGTGAGCGGTACGGGGTATATTAAAGTGTCACAGTGGGGGTTGTGGGGTATATCAGAGTGTTACAGTGACGGATGTGGGATATATCAGAGTGTTACAGTGAGGGGTGTGGGGCATGTCAGAGTGTTACAGTGAGGGGTGTGGGGTATATCGGAGTGTTATAGTGAGGGGTGTGTGCTATATCAGAGTGTTACAGTGAGGGGTGTGGGGTATATCAGAGTGTTAAAGTGAGGAGTGTGGGATATATCAGAGTGTTACAGTGAGGGGTGTGGAATATATCAGAGAGTTACAGTGAGGGGTGTGGGATATATCAGAGTGTTACAGTGAGGGGTGTGGGGTATATCAGAGTGTTACAGTGAGGGGTGTGGAATATATCAGAGTGTTACAGTGAGGGGTTTGGGGTATATCAGAGTGTGAGTGTGACAGTGTGGGATATATCAGTGTTTGGCAGTGAGTGGTGTGGGATATATCAGACTATTACAGTGAGGGTTGTGGGATATATCAGAGTGTTACAGTGAGGAGTGTGGGGCACATCAGAGTGTTACAGTGAAGCGTGTGGGATATTTCAGAGTGTTACAGTGAGGAGTGTGGCGCACATCAGAGTGTAACAGTGAGGCGTGTAGGGTATATCAGAGCATTACAGTGAGGGGTGTGTGGTGTATCAGACTGTTACAGTTAGGGGTGTGGGATATATCAGTGTGACACAGTGATGGGTGTGGGGTATAACAGAGTGTTACGGTGAGGAGTGTGGGGTATATCAGACTGTTACAGTGAGGGGTGTGGGATATATCAGAGTGTTACGGTGAGGGATGTGGGGTATATCACTGTGTTACAGTGAGGGGTGTGGGGTATATCAGAGTGTTACAGTGAGGGTTGTGGGGTATATCGGAGTGTTAAAGTGAGGTGTGAGGGGTACATCAGAGTGTAACAGAGAGCGGTGTGGGATATATCAGAGTGTTACAGTGAGGGGTGTGGTGTCTATCAGAGTGTTACAGTGAGGGGTGTGGGGTATATCACTGTGTTACAGTGTGGGGTGTGGGGTATATCAGAGTGTTACTGTAAGGGGTGTGGGGTTTATCAGAGTGTTACAGTGAGGGGTGTGGGGTATATCGGAGTGTTATAGTGAGGGGTGTGTGGTATATCAGAGTGTTACAGTGACGGGTGTGGGATATATCAGAGTGTTACAGTGAGGGGTGTGGGGTATAACAGGGTGTTACGGTGAGGAGTGTGGGGTATATCGGAGTGCTACAGTGAGGGGTGTGGAGAATATCAGAGTGTTACAGTGTGGGGTGTATCAGACTGTCACAGTTAGGGGTGTGGGATATATCAGTGTGACACAGTGAGGGGTGTGGTGTATATCAATGTGTTATAATGAGGGGTGTGGGGTATATCAGAGTGTTACAGTGAGGGGTGTGGGATATATCAGAGTGTTACAGTGAGGGGTGTGGTGTATATCAATGTGTTATAGTGAGGGGTGTGGGTTATATCAGAGTGTTACAGTGAGGGGTGTGGGGTATATCAGAGTGTTACAGTGAGGGGTGTGGGATATATCAGAGTGTTACAGTGAGGGGTGTGGGGTATATCAGAGTGTTACAGTGAGTGTTGTGGGTATATCAGAGTGATACAGTTGGTGGTGTGAGGTATATCAGAGTTTTACAGTGAGGGGTGTGGGATATATCAGAGTGTTACAGTGAGGGGTGTGGGGTGTATCAGAGTGTTACAGTGAGGGGTGTGGGTTATATCAGAGTGTTACAGTGAGGGGCGTGGGGTATATCGGAGTGTTACAGTGAGGGGTGTGGGATATATCAGGTTGTTACACTGAGGGGTGTGCAGTATATCATAGTGTTACAGTGCTTGGTGTGGGGTATATCAGTGTGTTACAGTGAGGGGTGTGGGATATATCAGAGTGTAACTGTGAGGGGTGTGGGGTATTATCAGAGTGTTACAGTGAGGGGTGTGGAGTATATCAGAGTTTTACAGTGAGGGGTGTGGCGTATATCAGAGTGTTACAGTGAGTGGTGTGGAGTATATCAGAGTGTTACAGTGAGGGGTGTGGGGTATATCAGAGTGTTACAGTGAGGGGTGTGGGATATATCAGAGTGTTACAGTGAGGGGTGTGAGGTATATCAGAGTGTTACAGTGAGCGGTATGGGGTATATCGGAGTGTTACAGTGAGGGGTGTGGAGTATATCAGAGTGTTACAGTTAGGGGTGTGGGGTATATAAGAGTGTTACAGTGGGGGGTGTGGGGTATATCGGAGTGTTTCAGTGAGGGGTGTGGGGTATATCAGAGTGTTACAGTGAGGAGTGTGGGTTACATGAGAGTGTAACAGTGAGGGGTGTGGGCTATATCACTGTGTTACAGTGAGGGGTGTGGGGTATATCAGAGTGTTACAGAGAGGGATGTGGTGTATAACTGAGTGTTACAGTGAGGGCCGTGGGATATATCTGAGTGTTACAGTGAGCGGTGTGGGGTATTTCAGAGTGTTACAGTGAGGGGTGTGGGATATATCACAGTGTTACAGTGAGGGGTGTGGGGTATATCAGAGTGAAACAGTGAGGGGTGTTGGGTATATTAGAGTGTTACAGTGAGGGGTGTGGGGTTTATCAGATTGTTATAGTGAGGGGTGTGGGAAATATCAGAGTGTTACTGTGAGGGGTGTGGGGTATAACAGAGTGTTACCGTGAGGGGTGTGGGGTATATCAGAGTTTTACAGTGAGGGGTGCGGGATATATCAATGTGTTACAGTGATGGGTGTGGGGTATATCTGAGTGTTACAGTGAGGGGTGTGGGGTATATCAGAGTGTTACAGTGAGGGGTGAGGGGTATATCATAGTGTTACAGTGAGCGGTGTGGGGTATATCAGAGTTTACAGTGAGTGGTGTGGGATATATCAGTGTGTTACAGTGAGGGGTGTGAAATATATCAGGATGTTCCATTGAGGGGTGTGGGATATATCAATGTGTTACAGTGAGGGGTGTGTGGTATATCAGAGTGTTACTGAGAGGGGTGTGGGATGTATCAGAGTGTTACAGTGAGGGGTGTGGGGTATACCAGAGTGTTACAGTGAGGGGTGTGGGTTATATCAGAGTGTTACAGTGAGCGGTGTGGGGTATATCAGAGTGTTACAGTGAGGGGTGTGGGATATATCAGAGTGTTACAGTGAGGGGTGTGGGGTATATCAGAGTGTTATAGTGAGGGGTGTGGGATATATCAGTATTTTACAGTGAGGGGTGTGGGGTATATCAGAGTGTTACAGTTAGTTGTGTGGGATATATCAGAGTGTTACAGTGAGGGGTGTGGGGTACATCAGAGTGTTACAGTGAGGGTGTGGGGTATATCGGAGTGTTACAGTGAGGGTTGTGCGATACATCAGAGTGTAACAGTGAGGGGTGTGGGTTATATCAGAGTGTTACAGTGAGGGGTGTGGGTATATCAGAGCGTTACAGTGAGGGGTGTGGGGTACATCAGAGTGTTACAGTGAGGGGTGTGGGATAGATCAGAGTCTTACAGTTAGTGGTGTTGGATATATCAGAGTGTTACAGTGAGGGGTGTGGGATATATCAGGGCGTTACCGTGTTGGGTGTGGAGTATATCAGAGTGTTACAGTGAGCGGTGTGGGATATATCAGAGTCTTACAGTTAGTGGTGTTGGATATATCAGAGTGTTACAGTGCGGGGTGTGGGATATATCAGGGCGTTACCGTGTTGGGTGTGGAGTATATCAGAGTGCTACAGTGAGCGGTGTGGGATATATCAGAGTGTTACAGTTAGTGGTGTTGGATATATCAGAGTATTACAGTGAGTGTTGTGGGGTATATCAGAGTGTTACATTGAGGGGTGTAGGATATATCAGAGTCTTACAGTGAGGTGTGTGGGGTACATCAGAGTGTTACAGTGAGGGTGTGGGGTATATTAGAGTGTTACTGTGAGCGGTACGGGGTATATTAAAGTGTCACAGTGGGGGTTGTGGGGTATATCAGAGTGTTACAGTGACGGATGTGGGATATATCAGAGTGTTACAGTGAGGGGTGTGGGGCATGTCAGAGTGTTACAGTGAGGGGTGTGGGGTATATCGGAGTGTTATAGTGAGGGGTGTGTGCTATATCAGAGTGTTACAGTGAGGGGTGTGGGGTATATCAGAGTGTTAAAGTGAGGAGTGTGGGATATATCAGAGTGTTACAGTGAGGGGTGTGGAATATATCAGAGAGTTACAGTGAGGGGTGTGGGATATATCAGAGTGTTACAGTGAGGGGTGTGGGGTATATCGGAGTGTTATAGTGAGGGGTGTGTGCTATATCAGAGTGTTACAGTGAGGGGTGTGGGGTATATCAGAGTGTTAAAGTGAGGAGTGTGGGATATATCAGAGTGTTACAGTGAGGGGTGTGGAATATATCAGAGAGTTACAGTGAGGGGTGTGGGATATATCAGAGTGTTACAGTGAGGGGTTTGGGGTATATCAGAGTGTTACAGTGAGGGGTGTGGGATATATCAGAGTGTTACAGTTAGTGGTGTTGGATATATCAGAGTATTACAGTGAGTGTTGTGGGGTATATCAGAGTGTTACATTGAGGGGTGTAGGATATATCAGAGTCTTACAGTGAGGTGTGTGGGGTACATCAGAGTGTTACAGTGAGGGTGTGGGGTATATTAGAGTGTTACTGTGAGCGGTACGGGGTATATTAAAGTGTCACAGTGGGGGTTGTGGGGTATATCAGAGTGTTACAGTGACGGATGTGGGATATATCAGAGTGTTACAGTGAGGGGTGTGGGGCATGTCAGAGTGTTACAGTGAGGGGTGTGGGGTATATCGGAGTGTTATAGTGAGGGGTGTGTGCTATATCAGAGTGTTACAGTGAGGGGTGTGGGGTATATCAGAGTGTTAAAGTGAGAAGTGTGGGATATATCAGAGTGTTACAGTGAGGGGTGTGGAATATATCAGAGAGTTACAGTGAGGGGTGTGGGATATATCAGAGTGTTACAGTGAGGGGTGTGGGGTATATCGGAGTGTTATAGTGAGGGGTGTGTGCTATATCAGAGTGTTACAGTGAGGGGTGTGGGGTATATCAGAGTGTTAAAGTGAGGAGTGTGGGATATATCAGAGTGTTACAGTGAGGGGTGTGGAATATATCAGAGAGTTACAGTGAGGGGTGTGGGATATATCAGAGTGTTACAGTGAGGGGTTTGGGGTATATCAGAGTGTTACAGTGAGGGGTGTGGGATATATCAGAGTGTTACAGTTAGTGGTGTTGGATATATCAGAGTATTACAGTGAGTGTTGTGGGGTATATCAGAGTGTTACATTGAGGGGTGTAGGATATATCAGAGTCTTACAGTGAGGTGTGTGGGGTACATCAGAGTGTTACAGTGAGGGTGTGGGGTATATTAGAGTGTTACTGTGAGCGGTACGGGGTATATTAAAGTGTCACAGTGGGGGTTGTGGGGTATATCAGAGTGTTACAGTGACGGATGTGGGATATATCAGAGTGTTACAGTGAGGGGTGTGGGGCATGTCAGAGTGTTACAGTGAGGGGTGTGGGGTATATCGGAGTGTTATAGTGAGGGGTGTGTGCTATATCAGAGTGTTACAGTGAGGGGTGTGGGGTATATCAGAGTGTTAAAGTGAGAAGTGTGGGATATATCAGAGTGTTACAGTGAGGGGTGTGGAATATATCAGAGAGTTACAGTGAGGGGTGTGGGATATATCAGAGTGTTACAGTGAGGGGTGTGGGGTATATCGGAGTGTTATAGTGAGGGGTGTGTGCTATATCAGAGTGTTACAGTGAGGGGTGTGGGGTATATCAGAGTGTTAAAGTGAGGAGTGTGGGATATATCAGAGTGTTACAGTGAGGGGTGTGGAATATATCAGAGAGTTACAGTGAGGGGTGTGGGATATATCAGAGTGTTACAGTGAGGGGTTTGGGGTATATCAGAGTGTGAGTGTGACAGTGTGGGATATATCAGTGTGTGGCAGTGAGTGGTGTGGGATATATCAGACTATTACAGTGAGGGTTGTGGGATATATCAGAGTGTTACAGTGAGGAGTGTGGGGCACATCAGAGTGTTACAGTGAAGCGTGTGGGATATTTCAGAGTGTTACAGTGAGGAGTGTGGCGCACATCAGAGTGTAACAGTGAGGCGTGTAGGGTATATCAGAGCATTACAGTGAGGGGTGTGTGGTGTATCAGACTGTTACAGTTAGGGGTGTGGGATATATCAGTGTGACACAGTGATGGGTGTGGGGTATAACAGAGTGTTACGGTGAGGAGTGTGGGGTATATCAGACTGTTACAGTGAGGGGTGTGGGATATATCAGAGTGTTACGGTGAGGGATGTGGGGTATATCACTGTGTTACAGTGAGGGGTGTGGGGTATATCAGAGTGTTACAGTGAGGGTTGTGGGGTATATCGGAGTGTTAAAGTGAGGTGTGAGGGGTACATCAGAGTGTAACAGTGAGCGGTGTGGGATATATCAGAGTGTTACAGTGAGGGGTGTGGTGTCTATCAGAGTGTTACAGTGAGGGGTGTGGGGTATATCACTGTGTTACAGTGTGGGGTGTGGGGTATATCAGAGTGTTACTGTAAGGGGTGTGGGGTTTATCAGAGTGTTACAGTGAGGGGTGTGGGGTATATCGGAGTGTTATAGTGAGGGGTGTGTGGTATATCAGAGTGTTACAGTGACGGGTGTGGGATATATCAGAGTGTTACAGTGAGGGGTGTGGTGTATATCAATGTGTTATAGTGAGGGGTGTGGGTTATATCAGAGTGTTACAGTGAGGGGTGTGGGGTATATCAGAGTGTTACAGTGAGGGGTGTGGGATATATCAGAGTGTTACAGTGAGGGGTGTGGGGTATATCAGAGTGTTACAGTGAGTGTTGTGGGTATATCAGAGTGATACATTTGGTGGTGTGAGGTATATCAGAGTTTTACAGTGAGGGGTGTGGGATATATCAGAGTGTTACAGTGAGGGGTGTGGGGTGTATCAGAATGTTACAGTGAGGGGTGTGGGGTATAACAGGGTGTAACGGTGAGGAGTGTGGGGTATATCGGAGTGTTACAGTGTGGGGTGTATCAGACTGTTACAGTTAGGGGTGTGGGATATATCAGTGTGACACAGTGAGGGGTGTGGTGTATATCAATGTGTTATAATGAGGGGTGTGGGGTATATCAGAGTGTTACAGTGAGGGGTGTGGGATATATCAGAGTGTTACAGTGAGGGGTGTGGTGTATATCAATGTGTTATAGTGAGGGGTGTGGGTTATATCAGAGTGTTACAGTGAGGGGTGTGGGGTATATCAGAGTGTTACAGTGAGGGGTGTGGGATATATCAGAGTGTTACAGTGAGGGGTGTGGGGTATATCAGAGTGTTACAGTGAGTGTTGTGGGTATATCAGAGTGATACATTTGGTGGTGTGAGGTATATCAGAGTTTTACAGTGAGGGGTGTGGGATATATCAGAGTGTTACAGTGAGGGGTGTGGGGTGTATCAGAATGTTACAGTGAGGGGTGTGGGTTATATCAGAGTGTTACAGTGAGGGGCGTGGGGTATATCGGAGTGTTACAGTGAGGGGTGTGGGATATATCAGGTTGTTACACTGAGGGGTGTGCAGTATATCATAGTGTTACAGTGCTTGGTGTGGGGTATATCAGTGTGTTACAGTGAGGGGTGTGGGGTATATCAGAGTGTAACTGTGAGGGGTGTGGGGTATTATCAGAGTGTTACAGTGAGGGGTGTGGGGTATATCAGAGTTTTACAGTGAGGGGTGTGGCGTATATCAGAGTGTTACAGTGAGTGGTGTGGAGTATATCAGAGTGTTACAGTGAGCGGTGTGAGGTATATCAGAGTGTTACAGTGAGCGGTATGGGGTATATCGGAGTGTTACAGTGAGGGGTGTGGAGTATATCAGAGTGTTACAGTTAGGGGTGTGGGGTATATAAGAGTGTTACAGTGGGGGGTGTGGGGTATATCGGAGTGTTTCAGTGAGGGGTGTGGGGTATATCAGAGTGTTACAGTGAGGAGTGTGGGTTACATGAGAGTGTAACAGTGAGGGGTGTGGGCTATATCACTGTGTTACAGTGAGGGGTGTGGGGTATATCAGAGTGTTACAGAGAGGGATGTGGTGTATAACTGAGTGTTACAGTGAGGGCCGTGGGATATATCTGAGTGTTACAGTGAGCGGTGTGGGGTATTTCAGAGTGTTACAGTGAGGGGTGTGGGATATATCACAGTGTTACAGTGAGGGGTGTGGGGTATATCAGAGTGAAACAGTGAGGGGTGTTGGGTATATTAGAGTGTTACAGTGAGGGGTGTGGGGTTTATCAGATTGTTATAGTGAGGGGTGTGGGAAATATCAGAGTGTTACTGTGAGGGGTGTGGGGTATAACAGAGTGTTACCGTGAGGGGTGTGGGGTATATCAGAGTTTTACAGTGAGGGGTGCGGGATATATCAATGTGTTACAGTGATGGGTGTGGGGTATATCTGAGTGTTACAGTGAGGGGTGTGGGGTATATCAGAATGTTACAGTGAGGGGTGAGGGGTATATCAGAGTGTTACAGTGAGCGGTGTGGGGTATATCAGAGTTTACAGTGAGTGGTGTGGGATATATCAGAGTGTTACAGTGAGGGGTGTGAAATATATCAGGATGTTCCATTGAGGGGTGTGGGATATATCAATGTGTTACAGTGAGGGGTGTGTGGTATATCAGAGTGTTACTGAGAGGGGTGTGGGATGTATCAGAGTGTTACAGTGAGGGGTGTGGGGTATACCAGAGTGTTACAGTGAGGGGTGTGGGTTATATCAGAGTGTTACAGTGAGCGGTGTGGGGTATATCAGAGTGTTACAGTGAGGGGTGTGGGATATATCAGAGTGTTACAGTGAGTGGTATGGGGTATATCAGAGTGTTATAGTGAGGGGTGTGGGATATATCAGTATTTTACAGTGAGGGGTGTGGGGTATATCAGAGTGTTACAGTTAGTTGTGTGGGATATATCAGAGTGTTACAGTGAGGGGTGTGGGGTACATCAGAGTGTTACAGTGAGGGTGTGGGGTATATCGGAGTGTTACAGTGAGGGGTGTGGGGTATATCAGTGTGTTACAGTGAGGGGTTTAGGGTATATCAGAGTGTTACAGTGAGGGGCATGGGGTATATCAGAGTGTTTCAGTGGGGGTTGTGGGGTATATCAGAGTGTTTCAGCGAGCGGTGTGGTGTATATCAGAGTGTTACAGTGGGTGTTGTGGGGGATATCATAGTGTTACATTGATGGGTGTGGGATATATCAGAGTGTTACAGTGAGTGGTGTGGGGCATGTCAGAGTGTTACAGTGAGGGGTGTGGGGTATATCGGAGTGTTATAGTGCGGAGTGTGGGGTATATCATAGTGTTACAGTGTGGGGTTTGGGGTATTTCAGAGTGTTACCGTGAGGGGTGTGTATTATGTCAGATTGTTATAGTGAGGGTTGTGGGATATATCAAAGTGTTACAGTGAGGGGTGTGGTGTATATCAGAGTGTTACAGTGAGGGGTGTGGAATATATCAGTGTGACACAGTGATGGGTGTGGGGTACATCAGAGTGTTACGGTGAGGGGTGTGGGGTATATCAGAGTGTTACAGTGAGGGGTGTGGAATATATCAGAGTGTTACAGTGAGGGGTTTGGGGTATATCAGAGTGTGAGTGTGACAGTGTGGGATATATCAGTGTGTGGCAGTGAGTGGTGTGGGATATATCAGACTATTACAGTGAGGGTTGTGGGATATATCAGAGTGTTACAGTGAGGAGTGTGGGGCACATCAGAGTGTTACAGTGAAGCGTGTGGGATATTTCAGAGTGTTACAGTGAGGAGTGTGGCGCACATCAGAGTGTAACAGTGAGGCGTGTAGGGTATATCAGAGCATTACAGTGAGGGGTGTGTGGTGTATCAGACTGTTACAGTTAGGGGTGTGGGATATATCAGTGTGACACAGTGATGGGTGTGGGGTATAACAGAGTGTTACGGTGAGGAGTGTGGGGTATATCAGACTGTTACAGTGAGGGGTGTGGGATATATCAGAGTGTTACGGTGAGGGATGTGGGGTATATCACTGTGTTACAGTGAGGGGTGTGGGGTATATCAGAGTGTTACAGTGAGGGTTGTGGGGTATATCGGAGTGTTAAAGTGAGGTGTGAGGGGTACATCAGAGTGTAACAGTGAGCGGTGTGGGATATATCAGAGTGTTACAGTGAGGGGTGTGGTGTCTATCAGAGTGTTACAGTGAGGGGTGTGGGGTATATCACTGTGTTACAGTGTGGGGTGTGGGGTATATCAGAGTGTTACTGTAAGGGGTGTGGGGTTTATCAGAGTGTTACAGTGAGGGGTGTGGGGTATATCGGAGTGTTATAGTGAGGGGTGTGTGGTATATCAGAGTGTTACAGTGACGGGTGTGGGATATATCAGAGTGTTACAGTGAGGGGTGTGGGGTATAACAGGGTGTTACGGTGAGGAGTGTGGGGTATATCGGAGTGCTACAGTGAGGGGTGTGGAGAATATCAGAGTGTTACAGTGTGGGGTGTATCAGACTGTTACAGTTAGGGGTGTGGGATATATCAGTGTGACACAGTGAGGGGTGTGGTGTATATCAATGTGTTATAATGAGGGGTGTGGGGTATATCAGAGTGTTACAGTGAGGGGTGTGGGATATATCAGAGTGTTACAGTGAGGGGTGTGGTGTATATCAATGTGTTATAGTGAGGGGTGTGGGGTATATCAGAGTGTTACAGTGAGGGGTGTGGGGTATATCAGAGTGTTACAGTGAGGGGTGTGGGATATATCAGAGTGTTACAGTGAGGGGTGTGGGGTATATCAGAGTGTTACAGTGAGTGTTGTGGGTATATCAGAGTGATACAGTTGGTGGTGTGAGGTATATCAGAGTTTTACAGTGAGGGGTGTGGGATATATCAGAGTGTTACAGTGAGGGGTGTGGGGTGTATCAGAGTGTTACAGTGAGGGGTGTGGGTTATATCAGAGTGTTACAGTGAGGGGCCTGGGGTATATCGGAGTGTTACAGTGAGGGGTGTGGGATATATCAGGTTGTTACACTGAGGGGTGTGCAGTATATCATAGTGTTACAGTGCTTGGTGTGGGGTATATCAGTGTGTTACAGTGAGGGGTGTGGGGTATATCAGAGTGTAACTGTGAGGGGTGTGGGGTATTATCAGAGTGTTACAGTGAGGGGTGTGGGGTATATCTGAGTTTTACAGTGAGGGGTGTGGCGTATATCAGAGTGTTACAGTGAGTGGTGTGGAGTATATCAGAGTGTTACAGTGAGGGGTGTGGGGTATATCAGAGTGTTACAGTGAGGGGTGTGGGATATATCAGAGTGTTACAGTGAGGGGTGTGAGGTATATCAGAGTGTTACAGTGAGCGGTATGGGGTATATCGGAGTGTTACAGTGAGGGGTGTGGAGTATATCAGAGTGTTACAGTTAGGGGTGTGGGGTATATAAGAGTGTTACAGTGGGGGGTGTGGGGTATATCGGAGTGTTTCAGTGAGGGGTGTGGGGTATATCAGAGTGTTACAGTGAGGAGTGTGGGTTACATGAGAGTGTAACAGTGAGGGGTGTGGGCTATATCACTGTGTTACAGTGAGGGGTGTGGGGTATATCAGAGTGTTACAGAGAGGGATGTGGTGTATAACTGAGTGTTACAGTGAGGGCCGTGGGATATATCTGAGTGTTACAGTGAGCGGTGTGGGGTATTTCAGAGTGTTACAGTGAGGGGTGTGGGATATATCACAGTGTTACAGTGAGGGGTGTGGGGTATATCAGAGTGAAACAGTGAGGGGTGTTGGGTATATTAGAGTGTTACAGTGAGGGGTGTGGGGTTTATCAGATTGTTATAGTGAGGGGTGTGGGAAATATCAGAGTGTTACTGTGAGGGGTGTGGGGTATAACAGAGTGTTACCGTGAGGGGTGTGGGGTATATCAGAGTTTTACAGTGAGGGGTGCGGGATATATCAATGTGTTACAGTGATGGGTGTGGGGTATATCTGAGTGTTACAGTGAGGGGTGTGGGGTATATCAGAGTGTTACAGTGAGGGGTGAGGGGTATATCATAGTGTTACAGTGAGCGGTGTGGGGTATATCAGAGTTTACAGTGAGTGGTGTGGGATATATCAGTGTGTTACAGTGAGGGGTGTGAAATATATCAGGATGTTCCATTGAGGGGTGTGGGATATATCAATGTGTTACAGTGAGGGGTGTGTGGTATATCAGAGTGTTACTGAGAGGGGTGTGGGATGTATCAGAGTGTTACAGTGAGGGGTGTGGGGTATACCAGAGTGTTACAGTGAGGGGTGTGGCGTATAGCAGATTGTGAGTGTGAGGGTGTGGGATATATCAGAGTGTGGCAGTGAGGGGTGTGGGATATATCAGAGTGTGGCAGTGAGGGGTTTGGTATATATCAGAATGAACAATGAGGGTTGTGGGGTATATCAGAGAGTTACAGTGAGGGGTTTTGGATGTATCAGAGTGTTGCAATGAGGGGTGTGGGGTACATCAGAGTGTTAGAGTGAGGCGTGCGGTGTATATCAGAGTGTTACAGTGAGCGGTGTGGGGTGTATCAGACTGTTACAGTGAGGGGTGTGGGGTACATCAGTGTGATACAGTGATGGGTGTGGAGTACATCAGAGTGTTACGGTGAGGGGTGTGGGGTATATCAGACTGTTACAATGAGGGGTGTGGGGTATATCAGACTGTTACAGTGAGGGGTGTGGGGTATGTCAGAGTGTTACAGTGAGGGGTGTGGGGTATATCAGAGTGTTACAGTGAGGGGTGTGGAATATATCAGAGTGTTACAGTGAGGGGTGTGGGGTATAGCAGAGTGTGAGTGTGAGGGTGTGGGATATATCCGAGTGTGGCAGTGAGGGGTGTGGGATATATCAGAGTGTTACAGTGTGGGGTGTGGGATGTATCAGAGTGTTACAGTGAGGGGTGTGGGGTATATCAGAGTGTAACAGTGAGGGGTGTGGGATATATCAGAGTGTAACAGTGAGGGGTGTGGGGTATATCAGAGTGTTACAGTGAGGGGTGTGGGATATATCAGAGTGTTACAGTGAGGGGTGTGGGGTATATCAGAGTGTTACAGTGAGGGGTGTGGGGTACATCAGAGTGTAACAGTGAGGGGTGTGGGATATATCGGAGAGTGTTACAGTGAGGGGTGTGGGATGTATCAGAGTGTTACAGTGAGGGGTGTGGGGTATATCAGAGTGTTACAGTGAGGCTTGTGGGGTATATCAGAGTGTTACAGTGAGGGGTGTGGGGTATATCAGAGTGTTACATTGAGGGGTGTGGGATATATCAGAGTGTTACAGTGAGGGGTATGGGGTATATCAGAGTGTTACAGTGAGGGGTGTGGGGTATATCACTGTGTTACCGTGAGGGGTGTGGGGTATATCAGAGTGTTACTGTGAGGGATGTGGGGTTAATCAGTGTGTTACTGTGACGGGTATGTGGTATATCAGTGTGTTACAGTGAGGCGTGTGGGGTATAGCAGAGTGTTACAGTGAGGGGTGTGGGGTATATCAGAGTGTTACAGTGAGGGGTGTGGGGTATATCAGAGTGTTACAGTGAGGGGTGTGGTGTCTATCAGAGTGTTACAGTGAGGGGTGTGGGATATATCAGAGTGTTACAGTGAGGGGTGTGGGGTATATCAGAGTGTTACAGTGAGGGGTGTGGGGTATATCAGAGTGTTACAGTGAGGGGTGTGTGTTATATCAGAGTGTTACATTGAGGGGTGTGGGGTATATCAGAGTGTTACAGTGAGGGGTGTTGGGTATATCAGAGTGTTACAGTGAGGGGTGTGGGGTATATCAGAGTGTTACAGTGAGGGGTGTGGGTTATATCAGAGTGTTACAGTGAGGGGTGTGGTGTATGTCAAAGTGTTACAGTGAGGGGTGTGGGGTATATCCGAGTGTTACAGTGAGGGGTGTGGGGTATATCTGAGTATTACAGTGAGGGGTGTGGGGTATATCAGAGTGTTACAATGAGGGGTGTGGGGTATATCAGAGTGTTACAGTGTGGGGTGTGGGGTATATCAGAGTGTTTCAGTGAGGGGTGTGGGGTATATCAGAGTGTTACAGTGAGGGGTGTGGGGTATATCAGATTGTTACAGTGAGGGATGTGGGATATATCAGATTGATACAGTGAGGGGTGTGGGTTATATCAGAGTGTTACAGTGAGGGGTGTGAGGTATATCAGAGTGTTACAGTGAGGGGTGTGGGGTATATCGGAGTGTTACAGTGAGGGTTGTGGGATATATCAGGGTGTTACAGTGAGGGGTGTGCGGTGTATCATAGTGTTACAGTGAGGGGTGTGGGATACATCAGAGTGTGACAGTGAAGGGTGTGGGGTATATCAGAGTGTTTCAGTGTGGGGCATGGGGTATATCAAAGTGTTACAGTGAGGGGTATGGGATATATCAGAGTGTTACAGTGAGGGTTGTAGGGTATATAAGAGTTGTACAGTGAGGGGTGTGAGGTATATCAGAGTGTTACAGTGAGGGGTGTGGCGTGTATCAGAGTGTTACTGTGAGGGGTGTGGCGTGTATCAGAGTGTTACAGTGAGGGGTGTGGAGTATATCAGAGTGTTACAGTGAGGGGTGTGGGGTATATCAGAATGTTACAGTAAGGGGTGTGGGATATATCAGTGTGTTACAGTGAGGGGTGTGCGGTATAACAGAGTGTGACAGTAAGGGGTGTGGGATATATCAGAGTGTTACAGTGAGGGATGTGGGGTATTTCGGAGTGTTACAGTGAGGGGTGTGGAGTATATCAGAGTGTTACATTGAGGGGTGTAGGGTATATCAGAGTGTTACCATGAGGGGTGTGGGGTATATAAGAGTGTTACAGTGGGGGGTGTGGGGTATATAAGAGTGTTACAGTGAGGGGTGTGGCTTTTATCAGAGTTTTACAATGAGCGGTGTCGGGTATATCAGATGTTACAGTGAGGGGTGTGGGGTATATCAGAGTATTACAGTGAGGGGTGTGGGGTATAGCAGAGTGTTACAGTGAGATTTGTGGGATATAGCAAAGTATTACAGTGATGGGTGTGGGATATATCGGAGGTTTACAGTGAGGGGTGTGGGATATAACAGGACGTTACCGTGTTGGGTGCGGAGTATATCAGACTGTTACATTGAAGGGTGTGGGGTATATCAGAGTGTTACAGTGAGAGGTGTGGGATATATCAGAGTGTTACAGTGAGGGGTGTGGGGAATATCACTGTGTTACAGTGAGGGGAGTGGGTTATATCAGAGTGTTACATTGAGGGGTGTGGAATATATCAGAGTGTTACAGTGAGGGATGTGGGGTATAGCAGAGTGTGAGTGTGAGGCTGTGGTATATATCAGAGTGTGGCACTGAGGTGTGTGGGATATGTCAGAGTGTTACAGTGTGGGGTGTGGGATGTATCAGAGTGTTACAGTGAGGGGTGTGGGGTACATCAGAGTGTAACGGTGAGGCGTGTGGGGTATATCAGAGAATTACAGTGAGGGGTGTGGGATATATCAGAGTGTTACAGTGAGGGGTGTGGGGTATATCGGAGTGTTAAAGTGAGTGGTGTGGGGTATATCAGAGTGTAACAGTGAGCGGTGTGGGATATATCAGAGTGTTACAGTGAGGGGTGTGGTGTCTATCAGAGTGTTACAGTGAGGTGTGTGGTACATATCAGAGCGTTACAGTGAGGTGTGTGGGATATATCAGGGCGTTACCGTGTTGGGTGTGGAGTATATCAGAGTGTTACAGTGAGGGGTGTGGCGTATATCAGAGTGTTACTGTGAGGGGTGTGAAATATATCAGAATGTTCCATTGAGGGGTGTGGGGTACATCAGTGTGTTACAGTGAGGGGTGTGGGGTATATCAGAGTGTTACAGTGAGGGGTGTGGGATATATCAGAGTGTTACAGTTAGTGGTGTGGGATATATCAGAGTGTTACAGTGAGGGTTGTGGGGTATATCAGAGTTTTACAGTGAGAGGTGTAGGATATATCACAGTGTTACAGTGAGGAGTGTGGGGTACATCGGAGTGTTACAGTGAGGGTGTGGGGTATATCAGAGTGTTACAGTGAGTGGTGTTGGGTATATCAGAGTGTTACTGTGAGGCTTGTGGGATATATCAGAGTGTAACAGTGAGTGGTGTGGGAGATATCAGAGTGTTACAGTGAGGGGTGTGTATCATGTCAGAGTGTTACAGTGAGGGGTGTGGGGTATATCGGGGTGTTATAGTGAGGGGTGTGTGGTATTTCAGAGTGTTAAATTGAGGGGTGTTGGGTATATCAGGGTGTTACAGTGAGGAGTGTGGGATATATCAGAGTGTTACAGTGAGGGGTGTGGAATATATCAGAGTGTTACAGTGAGGGATGCGGAATATATCAGAGTGTTACAGTGAGGGGTGTGGGGTATAGCAGATTGTGAGTGTGAGGGTGTGGGATATATCAGAGTGTGGCAGTGAGGGTTGTGGGATATATCAGAGTGTGGCAGTGAGGGGTGAGGGATATATCAGAATGAACAGTTAGGGGTGTGGGGTATATCAGAGTGTTACAGTGAGGGGTGTTGGATGTATCAGAGTGTTGCTATGAGGGGTGTGGGGTGTATCAGACTGTTACAGTGAGGGGTGTGGGATATATCAGTGTGACACAGTGATGGGTGTGGGGTACATCAGAGTGTTACGGTGAGGGGTGTGGGGTATATCAGACTGTTACAATGAGGGGTGTGGGATATATCAGAGTGTTACAGTGAGGGGTGTGGGATATATCACTGTGTTACAGTGACGGGTGTGGGGTATATCAGAGTGTTACAGTGAGGGGTGTGGGGTATAGCAGAGTGTGAGTGTGAGGGTGTGGGATATATCCGAGTGTGGCAGTGAGGGGTGTGGGATATATCAGAGTGTTACAGTGAGGCTTGTGGTGTATATCAGAGTGTTACAGAGAGGTGTGTGGGGTGTATCAGACTGTTACAGTGAGGGGTGTGTGATATATCAGAGTGTTACAGTGAGGGGTGTGGGGTATATCGGAGTGTTAAAGTGAGGGTTGTGGGGTATATCAGAGTGTAACAGTGAGCGGTATGGGATATATCAGAGTGTTACAGTGAGAGGTATGCGGTATATCAGAGTGTTACAGTGAGGGGTTTGGGGTATATCACTGTGTTACCGTGAGGCGTGTGGGGTATATCAGAGTGTTACAGTGAGGGGTGTGGGATATATCAGAGTGTTACAGTGAGGGGTGTGGGATAGATCAGAGTGTTACAGTGAGGAGTGTGGGATATATCAGAGTGTTACAGTGAGGGGTGTGGGGTATATCAGAGTGTTACAGTGAGGGGTGTGGGATTGATCAGAGTGTTACAGTGAGGGGTGTGGGGTATATCACTGTGTTACCGTGAGGCGTGTGCGGTTTATCAGAGTGTTACAGTGAGGGGTGTGGGGTATATCAGAGTGTTTCAGTGAGGTGTGTGGGGTATATCAGATTGTTACAGTGAGGGGTGTGGGGTATATCAGAGTGTTACAGTGAGGGGTATGGGGTATATCAGAGTGTTTCAGTGAGGGCTGTGGGGTATATCAGAGTGTTACAGTGAGGGGTGTGGGATATATCAGAGTGTTACAGTGAGGGGTGTGGGATATATCAGAGTGTTTCAGTGAGGGGTATGGGTTATAACAGAGTGTTACAGTGAGGGGTGAGGGATATAGCAGGGTGTTACAGTGAGGGTTGTGGGATATATCAGAGTGTTACAGTGAGAGGTGTGGGATATATCAGGGTGTTACAGTGAGGGGTGTGCGGTGTATCATAGTGTTACAGTGAGGGTTGTGGTGTATATCAGTGTGTTTCAGTGTGGGGCATGGGGTATATCAAAGTGTTACAGTGAGGGGTGTGGGATATATCAGAGTGTTACAGTGAGGGGTGTGGCGTATATCAGAGTGTTTCAGTGTGGGGCTGGGGTATATCAAAGTGTTACAGTGAGGGATGTGTGATATAACAGAGTGTTACAGTGAGGGTTGTGGGATACATCAGAGTGTGACAGTGAAGGGTGTGGGGTATATCAGAGTGTTTCAGTGAGGGGCATGGGGTATATCAAAGTGTTACAGTGAGGGGTGTGAGATATATCAGAGTGTTACAGTGAGGGGTCTAGGATATATCAGAGTGTTACAGTGAGGGTTGTGGGGTATATAAGAGTTGTACATTGAGGGGTGTGGGGTATATCAGAGTGTTACAGTGAGGGGTGTGGCGTTTATCAGTGTGTTACAGTGAGCGATGTGGGGTATATCAGAGTGTTACAGTGAGGGGTGTGGTGTCTATCAGAGTGTTACAGTATGGGGTGTGGGGTATATCAGAGTGTTACAGTGAGGGTTGTGGGATATAGCAAAGTGTTACAGTGATGGGTGTGGGATATATCAGAGTGTTACAGTGAGGGGTGTGGGATATAGCAGGGCGTTACCGTGTTCGGTGTGGAGCATATCAGATTGTTAAAGTGAGGGGTGTGGGGTATATCAGAGTGTTACAGTGATGGGTGTGGGATATATCAGAGTGTTACAGTGAGGGGTGTGGGATATAGCAGGGCGTTACCGTGTTCGGTGTGGAGCATATCAGATTGTTAAAGTGAGGGGTGTGGGGTATATCAGAGTGTTACAGTGAGGGGTGTGGTGTCTATCAGAGTGTTACAGTATGGGGTGTGGGGTATATCAGAGTGTTACAGTGAGGGTTGTGGGATATAGCAAAGTGTTACAGTGATGGGTGTGGGATATATCAGAGTGTTACAGTGAGGGGTGTGAAATATATCAGGATGTTCCATTGAGGTGTGTGGCGTATATCAGTGTGTTTCTGAGAGGGTTGTGGGATGTATCAGAGTGTTACAGTGAGGGGTGTGGGGTATATCAGTGTGTTACAGTGAGGGGTGTGGGATATATCAGAATGTTACAGTGAGGGGTGTGGGGTATGTCAGAGGGTTACAGTGAGGGGTGTGGGGAATATCAGTGTGTTACAGTGAGGGGTGTGTGATATATCAGAGTGTTACAGTGAGGGGTGTGGGGTATATCAGAGTGTTACAGTGAGGGGTGTGGGTTATATCAGAGTGTTACAGTGAGGGGAGTGGGGTATATCAGAGTGTTACAGTGAGGGGTGTGGGTTATATCAGAGTGTTACAGTGAGGTGTGTAGGGTATAGCTGAGTGTTACAGTGAGGGGTCTGGTGTCTATCAGAGTTTTACAGTGAGGGGTGTGGGGTATATCAGAGTGCTACAGTGAGGGGTGTGGGGTATATCAGAGTGTTACAGTGAGAGGTGTGGGGTATATCAGAGTGTTACAGTGAGGGTTGTGGGATATATCAGAGTGTTTCAGTGAGGGCTGTGGGGTATATCAGAGTGTTACATTGAGGGGTGTGGGGTATATCAGAGCGTTACAGTGAGGGGTGTGGAGTATATCAGATTGTTACAGAGAGTTGTGTGGGGTATATCAGAGAGTTACAGTGAGGGGTGTGGGGTATATCAGAGTATTACAGTGAGGGGTGTGGGATATATCAGAGTGTTACAGTGAGGGATGTGGGATATATCAGAGTGCTTCAGTGAGGGGTGTGGGCTATATCAGAGTGTTACAGTGAGGGGTGTGGGGTATATCAGAGTTTTTCAGTGAGGGGTGTGGGGTATATCAGAGTGTTACAGTGAGGGGTGTGGGGTATATCAGAGTGTTACAGTGAGGGGTGTGGGATATATCAGAGTGTTACAGTGAGGGGTGTGGGGTATATCAGAGTGTTACAGTGAGGGGTGTGGGATATATCAGAGTGTTACAGTGAGGGGTGTGGGATATATCAGGGCGTTACCGGGATGGGTGTGGAGCATATCAGATTGTTAAAGTGAGGGGTGTGGGGTATATTAGAGTGTTACAGTGAGGGGTGTGAAATATATCAGGATGTTCCATTGAGGTGTGTGGCGTATATCAGTGTCTTTCTGAGAGGGTTGTGGGATGTATCAGAGTGTTACAGTGAGGGGTGTGGGGTATATCAAAGTGTTACAGTGAGGGGTGTGGGATATATCAGAGTGTTACAGTTAGTGGTGTGGGATATATCAGGGTGTTACAGTGAGGGGTGTGCAGTATATCATAGTGTTACAGAGAGCGGTGTGGGGTATATCAGTGTGTTACAGTGAGGGGTGTGGGGTATATCACAGTGTTACAGAGAGGGGGGTGGGATCTCTCCGAGTGTTACAGTGAGGGGTGTGGGGTATAACATAGTGTTACAGTTAGGGGTGTGGTATATATCAGAGTGTTACAGTGAGGGGTGTGGGGTATATCGGGGTGTTACAGTGAGCGGTGTGGAGTATATCAGAGTGCTACAGTGAGGGGCGTGGAGTAAATCAGAGTGTTACAGTGAGGGGTGTGGGGTATATCCGAGTGTTACAGTGATGTGTGTGGGATATATCATAGTGTTACAGTGAGGGGTGTGGCATATATCAGAGCGTTATCGTGTTGGGTGTGGAGTATATCAGAGTGTTACAGTGAGAGGTGTGGGATATATCAGAGTGTTACAGTGAGGGGTGTGGGGAATATCACTGTGTTACAGTGAGGGGAGTGGGTTATATCAGAGTGTTACATTGAGGGGTGTGGAATATATCAGAGTGTTACAGTGAGGGATGTGGGGTATAGCAGAGTGTGAGTGTGAGGCTGTGGTATATATCAGAGTGTGGCACTGAGGTGTGTGGGATATGTCAGAGTGTTACAGTGTGGGGTGTGGGATGTATCAGAGTGTTACAGTGAGGGGTGTGGGGTACATCAGAGTGTAACGGTGAGGCGTGTGGGGTATATCAGAGAATTACAGTGAGGGGTGTGGGATATATCAGAGTGTTACAGTGAGGGGTGTGGGGTATATCGGAGTGTTAAAGTGAGTGGTGTGGGGTATATCAGAGTGTAACAGTGAGCGGTGTGGGATATATCAGAGTGTTACAGTGAGGGGTGTGGTGTCTATCAGAGTGTTACAGTGAGGTGTGTGGTACATATCAGAGCGTTACAGTGAGGTGTGTGGGATATATCAGGGCGTTACCGTGTTGGGTGTGGAGTATATCAGAGTGTTACAGTGAGGGGTGTGGCGTATATCAGAGTGTTACTGTGAGGGGTGTGAAATATATCAGAATGTTCCATTGAGGGGTGTGGGGTACATCAGTGTGTTACAGTGAGGGGTGTGGGGTATATCAGAGTGTTACAGTGAGGGGTGTGGGATATATCAGAGTGTTACAGTTAGTGGTGTGGGATATATCAGAGTGTTACAGTGAGGGTTGTGGGGTATATCAGAGTTTTACAGTGAGAGGTGTAGGATATATCACAGTGTTACAGTGAGGAGTGTGGGGTACATCGGAGTGTTACAGTGAGGGTGTGGGGTATATCAGAGTGTTACAGTGAGTGGTGTTGGGTATATCAGAGTGTTACAGTGAGGGGTGTGGGGTATATCAGAGTGTTACTGTGAGGCTTGTGGGATATATCAGAGTGTAACAGTGAGTGGTGTGGGAGATATCAGAGTGTTACAGTGAGGGGTGTGTATCATGTCAGAGTGTTACAGTGAGGGGTGTGGGGTATATCGGGGTGTTATAGTGAGGGGTGTGTGGTATTTCAGAGTGTTAAATTGAGGGGTGTTGGGTATATCAGGGTGTTACAGTGAGGAGTGTGGGATATATCAGAGTGTTACAGTGAGGGGTGTGGAATATATCAGAGTGTTACAGTGAGGGATGCGGAATATATCAGAGTGTTACAGTGAGGGGTGTGGGGTATAGCAGATTGTGAGTGTGAGGGTGTGGGATATATCAGAGTGTGGCAGTGAGGGTTGTGGGATATATCAGAGTGTGGCAGTGAGGGGTGAGGGATATATCAGAATGAACAGTTAGGGGTGTGGGGTATATCAGAGTGTTACAGTGAGGGGTGTTGGATGTATCAGAGTGTTGCTATGAGGGGTGTGGGGTGTATCAGACTGTTACAGTGAGGGGTGTGGGATATATCAGTGTGACACAGTGATGGGTGTGGGGTACATCAGAGTGTTACGGTGAGGGGTGTGGGGTATATCAGACTGTTACAATGAGGGGTGTGGGATATATCAGAGTGTTACAGTGAGGGGTGTGGGATATATCACTGTGTTACAGTGACGGGTGTGGGGTATATCAGAGTGTTACAGTGAGGGGTGTGGGGTATAGCAGAGTGTGAGTGTGAGGGTGTGGGATATATCCGAGTGTGGCAGTGAGGGGTGTGGGATATATCAGAGTGTTACAGTGAGGCTTGTGGTGTATATCAGAGTGTTACAGAGAGGTGTGTGGGGTGTATCAGACTGTTACAGTGAGGGGTGTGTGATATATCAGAGTGTTACAGTGAGGGGTGTGGGGTATATCGGAGTGTTAAAGTGAGGGTTGTGGGGTATATCAGAGTGTAACAGTGAGCGGTATGGGATATATCAGAGTGTTACAGTGAGAGGTATGCGGTATATCAGAGTGTTACAGTGAGGGGTTTGGGGTATATCACTGTGTTACCGTGAGGCGTGTGGGGTATATCAGAGTGTTACAGTGAGGGGTGTGGGATATATCAGAGTGTTACAGTGAGGGGTGTGGGATAGATCAGAGTGTTACAGTGAGGAGTGTGGGATATATCAGAGTGTTACAGTGAGGGGTGTGGGGTATATCAGAGTGTTACAGTGAGGGGTGTGGGATTGATCAGAGTGTTACAGTGAGGGGTGTGGGGTATATCACTGTGTTACCGTGAGGCGTGTGCGGTTTATCAGAGTGTTACAGTGAGGGGTGTGGGGTATATCAGAGTGTTTCAGTGAGGTGTGTGGGGTATATCAGATTGTTACAGTGAGGGGTGTGGGGTATATCAGAGTGTTACAGTGAGGGGTATGGGGTATATCAGAGTGTTTCAGTGAGGGCTGTGGGGTATATCAGAGTGTTACAGTGAGGGGTGTGGGATATATCAGAGTGTTACAGTGAGGGGTGTGGGATATATCAGAGTGTTTCAGTGAGGGGTATGGGTTATAACAGAGTGTTACAGTGAGGGGTGAGGGATATAGCAGGGTGTTACAGTGAGGGTTGTGGGATATATCAGAGTGTTACAGTGAGAGGTGTGGGATATATCAGGGTGTTACAGTGAGGGGTGTGCGGTGTATCATAGTGTTACAGTGAGGGTTGTGGTGTATATCAGTGTGTTTCAGTGTGGGGCATGGGGTATATCAAAGTGTTACAGTGAGGGGTGTGGGATATATCAGAGTGTTACAGTGAGGGGTGTGGCGTATATCAGAGTGTTTCAGTGTGGGGCTGGGGTATATCAAAGTGTTACAGTGAGGGATGTGTGATATAACAGAGTGTTACAGTGAGGGTTGTGGGATACATCAGAGTGTGACAGTGAAGGGTGTGGGGTATATCAGAGTGTTTCAGTGAGGGGCATGGGGTATATCAAAGTGTTACAGTGAGGGGTGTGAGATATATCAGAGTGTTACAGTGAGGGGTCTAGGATATATCAGAGTGTTACAGTGAGGGTTGTGGGGTATATAAGAGTTGTACATTGAGGGGTGTGGGGTATATCAGAGTGTTACAGTGAGGGGTGTGGCGTTTATCAGTGTGTTACAGTGAGCGATGTGGGGTATATCAGAGTGTTACAGTGAGGGGTGTGGTGTCTATCAGAGTGTTACAGTATGGGGTGTGGGGTATATCAGAGTGTTACAGTGAGGGTTGTGGGATATAGCAAAGTGTTACAGTGATGGGTGTGGGATATATCAGAGTGTTACAGTGAGGGGTGTGGGATATAGCAGGGCGTTACCGTGTTCGGTGTGGAGCATATCAGATTGTTAAAGTGAGGGGTGTGGGGTATATCAGAGTGTTACAGTGATGGGTGTGGGATATATCAGAGTGTTACAGTGAGGGGTGTGGGATATAGCAGGGCGTTACCGTGTTCGGTGTGGAGCATATCAGATTGTTAAAGTGAGGGGTGTGGGGTATATCAGAGTGTTACAGTGAGGGGTGTGGTGTCTATCAGAGTGTTACAGTATGGGGTGTGGGGTATATCAGAGTGTTACAGTGAGGGTTGTGGGATATAGCAAAGTGTTACAGTGATGGGTGTGGGATATATCAGAGTGTTACAGTGAGGGGTGTGAAATATATCAGGATGTTCCATTGAGGTGTGTGGCGTATATCAGTGTGTTTCTGAGAGGGTTGTGGGATGTATCAGAGTGTTACAGTGAGGGGTGTGGGGTATATCAGTGTGTTACAGTGAGGGGTGTGGGATATATCAGAATGTTACAGTGAGGGGTGTGGGGTATGTCAGAGGGTTACAGTGAGGGGTGTGGGGAATATCAGTGTGTTACAGTGAGGGGTGTGTGATATATCAGAGTGTTACAGTGAGGGGTGTGGGGTATATCAGAGTGTTACAGTGAGGGGTGTGGGTTATATCAGAGTGTTACAGTGAGGGGAGTGGGGTATATCAGAGTGTTACAGTGAGGGGTGTGGGTTATATCAGAGTGTTACAGTGAGGTGTGTAGGGTATAGCTGAGTGTTACAGTGAGGGGTCTGGTGTCTATCAGAGTTTTACAGTGAGGGGTGTGGGGTATATCAGAGTGTTACAGTGAGGGGTGTGGGGTATATCAGAGTGTTACAGTGAGAGGTGTGGGGTATATCAGAGTGTTACAGTGAGGGTTGTGGGATATATCAGAGTGTTTCAGTGAGGGCTGTGGGGTATATCAGAGTGTTACATTGAGGGGTGTGGGGTATATCAGAGCGTTACAGTGAGGGGTGTGGAGTATATCAGATTGTTACAGAGAGTTGTGTGGGGTATATCAGAGAGTTACAGTGAGGGGTGTGGGGTATATCAGAGTGTTACAGTGAGGGGTGTGGGATATATCAGAGTGTTACAGTGAGGGATGTGGGATATATCAGAGTGCTTCAGTGAGGGGTGTGGGCTATATCAGAGTGTTACAGTGAGGGGTGTGGGGTATATCAGAGTTTTTCAGTGAGGGGTGTGGGGTATATCAGAGTGTTACAGTGAGGGGTGTGGGGTATATCAGAGTGTTACAGTGAGGGGTGTGGGATATATCAGAGTGTTACAGTGAGGGGTGTGGGGTATATCAGAGTGTTACAGTGAGGGGTGTGGGATATATCAGAGTGTTACAGTGAGGGGTGTGGGATATATCAGGGCGTTACCGGGATGGGTGTGGAGCATATCAGATTGTTAAAGTGAGGGGTGTGGGGTATATTAGAGTGTTACAGTGAGGGGTGTGAAATATATCAGGATGTTCCATTGAGGTGTGTGGCGTATATCAGTGTCTTTCTGAGAGGGTTGTGGGATGTATCAGAGTGTTACAGTGAGGGGTGTGGGGTATATCAAAGTGTTACAGTGAGGGGTGTGGGATATATCAGAGTGTTACAGTTAGTGGTGTGGGATATATCAGGGTGTTACAGTGAGGGGTGTGCAGTATATCATAGTGTTACAGAGAGCGGTGTGGGGTATATCAGTGTGTTACAGTGAGGGGTGTGGGGTATATCACAGTGTTACAGAGAGGGGGGTGGGATCTCTCCGAGTGTTACAGTGAGGGGTGTGGGGTATAACATAGTGTTACAGTTAGGGGTGTGGTATATATCAGAGTGTTACAGTGAGGGCTGTGGGGTATATCGGGGTGTTACAGTGAGCGGTGTGGAGTATATCAGAGTGCTACAGTGAGGGGCGTGGAGTAAATCAGAGTGTTACAGTGAGGGGTGTGGGGTATATCCGAGTGTTACAGTGATGTGTGTGGGATATATCATAGTGTTACAGTGAGGGGTGTGGCATATATCAGAGCGTTATCGTGTTGGGTGTGGAGTATATCAGAGTGTTACAGTGTGGGTTGTGGGGTATATCGGTGTGTTACAGTGACGGGTGTGGGATATATCAGAGTGTTACAGTGAGGGGTGTGGGATATATCAGAGAGTTACAGTGAGGGGTGTGGGATATATCAGTGTGTTACAGTGAGGGGTGTGGGGTATATCAAGAGTGTTGCAGTGATGGGTGTGGTGTATATCAGCGTTAGAGTGAGGGGTGTGGGGTATATCAGAGTGTTACAGTGAGCGGTGTGAAATATATCAGGATGTTCCATTGAGGGGTGTGTGGTATATCAGTGTGTTACAGTGAGGGGTGTGGGGTATATCAGAGTGTTACTGAGAGGGGTGTGGGATGTTTCAGAGTGTTACATTGAGGAGTGTGGAGTATATCAGAGTATTACAGTTGCGGGTGTGGGATATATCAGAGTGTTACAGTGAGGGGTGTGGAGTATATCAGACTGTTACAGTTAGTGGTGTGGGATATGTCAGAGTGTTACAGTGAGGGGTGTGGTGTCTATCAGAGTGTTACAGTGAGGGGTGTGGGGTATATCAGAGTGTTACAGTGAGAGGTGTGGGGTATATCAGAGTGTTACAGTGAGGGGTGTGGGGCATGTCAGAGTGTTACAGTGAGGGTTGTGGGGTATATCAGTCTGTTACGGTGAGGGTTTGTGTGGTATATCAGAGTGTTACAGTGAGGGGTGTGGGGTATATAAGAGTCTTACAGTGAGGGGTGTCGAATATATCAGTGTGTTACAGTGAGCGGTGTGGGGTATATCAGAGTGTTACCGTGAGGTGTGTGGGGTATATAAGAGTGTTACAGTGGGGTGTGTGGGGTATATAAGAGTGTTTCAGTGAGGGGTGTGGCGTTCATCAGAGTTTTACAATGAGCGGTGTCGGGTATATCAGAGTGTTACAGTGAGGGGTGTGGGGTATATCAGTGTGTTACAGTATGGGGTGTGGTGTATATCAGAGTGTTACAGTGAGGGTTGTGGGATATAGCAAAGTGTTACAGTGATGGGTGTGGGATATATCAGAGTGTTACAGTGAGGGGTGTGGGATATATCAGAGTGTTACAGTTAGTGATGTGGGGAATATCGGAGTGTTACAGTGAGTGGTGTGCAGTATATCATAGTGTTACAAAGAGGGGTGTGGGGTATATCAGGGTGTTACAGTGAGGGGTGTGCAGTATATCATAGTGTTACAAAGAGGGGTGTGGGGTATATCAGTGTGTTGCAGTGAGGGGTGTGTGATATATCAGAGTGTTACAGTGAGGGGTGTGGGGTATATCAGAGTGTTTCTTCGAGGGGTGTGGGGTATATCAGAGTGTTACAGTGAGGGGTGTGGGATATATCAGAGTCTTACAGTGAGGGGTGTGGGGTATATCAGAGTTTTACATTGAGTGGTGTGGGGTATATCAGAGTGTTACAGTGAGGGGTGTGGCGTGTATCTGAGTGTTACAGTGAGGGTTGTGGGGTATATCAGAGTGTTACAGTGAGGGGTGTGGCGTATATCAGAGTGTTACAGTGAGGGGTGTGGAGTATATCAGAGTGTTACAGTGAGGGGTGTGGCGTATATCGGAGTGTTACTGTGAGGGGTGTGAAATATATCAGAATGTTCCATTGAGGGGTGTGTGGTATATCAGTGTGTTACAGTGAGGGGTGTGGGGTATATCAGAGTGTTACTGAGAGGGGTGTGGGGTGTTTCAGAGTGTTACAGTGAGGGGTGTGGAGTATATCAGAGTATTACAGTGAGGGTTGTGGGATATATCAGAGTGTTACAGTGAGGGGTGTGGAGTATATCAGACTGTTACAGTTAGTGGTGTGGGATATATCAGAGTGTTACAGTGAGGGGTGTGGTGTCTATCAGAGTGTTACAGTGAGGGGTGTGGGGTATATCAGAGTGTTACAGTGAGAGGTGTAGGATATATCAGAGTGTTACAGTGAGGGGTGTGGGGTTTATCAGAGTGTTACAGTGAGGGGTGTGGGGTATATCAGAGTGTTACAGCGAGGGGTGTGGGGCATGTCAGAGTGTTACAGTGAGGGTTGTGGGGTTTATCAGAGTGTTACAGTGAGTGGTATGGGGTACATCAGAGTGTTACAGTGAGGGGTGTGGTGTATATATGAGTGTTACAGCGAGGGGTGTGGGGCATGTCAGAGTGTTACAGTGAGGGTTGTGGGGTTTATCAGAGTGTTACAGTGAGGGGTGTGGATTATATCAGAGTGTTACAGTGAGCGGTGTGGGGTATATCAGAGTGTTACCGTGAGGTGTGTGGGGTATATAAGAGTGTTACAGTGGGGTGTGTGGGGTATATAAGAGTGTTACAGTGAGGGGTGTGGCGTTTATCAGAGTTTTACAATGAGCGGTGTCGGGTATATCAGAGTGTTACAGTGAGGGGTGTGGGGTATATCAGAGTGTTACAGTGAGGGTTGTGGGATATAGCAAAGTGTTACAGTGATGGGTGTGGGATATATCAGAGTTTTACAGTGAGGGGTGTGGGATATATCAGGGCGTTACCGTGTTGGTTGTGGAGTATTTCAGAGTGTTACAGTGAGGGGTGTGAAATATATCAGGATGTTCCATTGAGGTGTGTGGCGTATATCAGTGTGTTACTGAGAGGGGTGTGGGATGTATCAGAGTGTTACAGTGAGGTTTGTGGGGTATATCAGAGTTTTACAGTGAGGGGTGTGGGGTATATCAGATGTGTTACAGTGAGGGGTGTGGGGTATATCAGATGTGTTACAGTGAGGGATGTGTGGTATATGAGAGTGTTTCGGTGAGGGGTGTGGTGTACATCAGAGTGTTACAGTGAGGGGTGTGGGGTATATCAGAGTGTTACAGTGATGAGTGTGGGGTATATCAGAGTGTTACAGTGATGAGTGTGGGGTATATCAGAGTGTTACAGTGAGGGTTGTGGAGTATATCAGAGTGTTACAGTGAGCGGTGTCGGGTATATCAGAGTGTTACAATGATGAGTGTGGGGTATATCAGACTGTTAAAGTGATAGGCGTGTTTGACATATCAGTGTGTTACAGTGATGGGTGTGGGATATATCAGAGTGTTACAGTGAGGGGTGTGCGATATATCAAAGTGTTACAGTGAGGGGTGTGGGATATATCAGAGTGTTACAGTGAGGGGTGTCGGATATATCAGAGTGTTTCAGTGAGGGGTGTGGGGTATATCAGAGTGTTACAGTGAGGAGTGTGGGATATATCAGAGTGTTACAGTAAGGGGTGTGGGATAGATCAGTGTGTTACAGTGAGGGGTGTGGGGTATATCAGAGTGTTACTGAGAGGGGTGTGGGGTGTTTCAGAGTGTTACAGTGAGGGGTGTGGAGTATATCAGAGTATTACAGTGAGGGTTGTGGGATATATCAGAGTGTTACAGTGAGGGGTGTGGAGTATATCAGACTGTTACAGTTAGTGGTGTGGGATATATCAGAGTGTTACAGTGAGGGGTGTGGTGTCTATCAGAGTGTTACAGTGAGGGGTGTGGGGTATATCAGAGTGTTACAGTGAGAGGTGTAGGATATATCAGAGTGTTACAGTGAGGGGTGTGGGGTTTATCAGAGTGTTACAGTGAGGGGTGTGGGGTATATCAGAGTGTTACAGCGAGGGGTGTGGGGCATGTCAGAGTGTTACAGTGAGGGTTGTGGGGTTTATCAGAGTGTTACAGTGAGTGGTATGGGGTACATCAGAGTGTTACAGTGAGGGGTGTGGTGTATATATGAGTGTTACAGCGAGGGGTGTGGGGCATGTCAGAGTGTTACAGTGAGGGTTGTGGGGTTTATCAGAGTGTTACAGTGAGGGGTGTGGATTATATCAGAGTGTTACAGTGAGCGGTGTGGGGTATATCAGAGTGTTACCGTGAGGTGTGTGGGGTATATAAGAGTGTTACAGTGGGGTGTGTGGGGTATATAAGAGTGTTACAGTGAGGGGTGTGGCGTTTATCAGAGTTTTACAATGAGCGGTGTCGGGTATATCAGAGTGTTACAGTGAGGGGTGTGGGGTATATCAGAGTGTTACAGTGAGGGTTGTGGGATATAGCAAAGTGTTACAGTGATGGGTGTGGGATATATCAGAGTTTTACAGTGAGGGGTGTGGGATATATCAGGGCGTTACCGTGTTGGTTGTGGAGTATTTCAGAGTGTTACAGTGAGGGGTGTGAAATATATCAGGATGTTCCATTGAGGTGTGTGGCGTATATCAGTGTGTTACTGAGAGGGGTGTGGGATGTATCAGAGTGTTACAGTGAGGTTTGTGGGGTATATCAGAGTTTTACAGTGAGGGGTGTGGGGTATATCAGATGTGTTACAGTGAGGGGTGTGGGGTATATCAGATGTGTTACAGTGAGGGATGTGTGGTATATGAGAGTGTTTCGGTGAGGGGTGTGGTGTACATCAGAGTGTTACAGTGAGGGGTGTGGGGTATATCAGAGTGTTACAGTGATGAGTGTGGGGTATATCAGAGTGTTACAGTGATGAGTGTGGGGTATATCAGAGTGTTACAGTGAGGGTTGTGGAGTATATCAGAGTGTTACAGTGAGCGGTGTCGGGTATATCAGAGTGTTACAATGATGAGTGTGGGGTATATCAGACTGTTAAAGTGATAGGCGTGTTTGACATATCAGTGTGTTACAGTGATGGGTGTGGGATATATCAGAGTGTTACAGTGAGGGGTGTGCGATATATCAAAGTGTTACAGTGAGGGGTGTGGGATATATCAGAGTGTTACAGTGAGGGGTGTCGGATATATCAGAGTGTTTCAGTGAGGGGTGTGGGGTATATCAGAGTGTTACAGTGAGGAGTGTGGGATATATCAGAGTGTTACAGTAAGGGGTGTGGGATAGATCAGGGCGTTATCGTGATGGGTGTGGAGTATATCAGAGTGTTACAGGTAGGGGTGTGTGGTATATCAGTGTGTTACAGTGATGGGTGTGGGTTATATCAGGCTGTTACAGTGAGGGGTGTGGGATATATCAGAGTGTTACAGTAACGGGTATGGGATATATCAGAGTGTTTCAGTGAGGGGTGTGGGGTATATCAGAGTGTTACAGTGAGGAGTGTGGGATATATCAGAGTCTTACAGTAAGGGGTATGGGGTATATCAGTGTTACAGTGAGAGGTGTGGGGTATATCAGAGTGTTACAGTGAAGGGTATGGGTTATATCAGAGTGTTACAGTGAGCGGTGTGGGGTATATCAGAGTGTTACAGTGGGGGGTGTGGGATATATCAGATTGTTACAGTGAGGGGTGTGGGGTATATCAGAGTGAAACATTGAGTGGTGTGGATTATGTCAGATTGTTATAGTGAGGGGTGTGGGATATATCAGAGTGTTACAGTGAAGGATGTGGGGTATATCAGAGTGTTACAGTGAGGGGTGTGGGATATATCAGAGTGTTACAGTGAGGGGTGTGGGATATATCAGAGTGTCACAGTGAGGGGTGTGCAGTATATCAGAGTGTTACAGTGAGGGGTGTGGGGTATATCAGAGTGTTACAGTGAGGGGTGTGGGGTATATAAGAGTGTTACAGTGAGGGGTGTGGGGTATATCAGAGTGTTACAGTGAGGGGTGTGGATTATGTCAGATTGTTACAGTGAGGGGTGTGGGATATATCAGAGTGTTTCAGTGAGGGGTGTGGGATATATCAGAGTGTTACAGTGAGGGGTGTGGGGAATATCAGAATGTTACATTGAGGGGTGTGGGGTATATCAGAGTGTTACAGTGAGGGGTGTGGGATATATCAGAGTGTTTCAGTGAGGGGTGTGGGATATATCAGAGTGCTACAGTGAGGGGCGTTGGGTATATCACAGTGTTACAGTGAAGGGTATGGGGTATATCAGAGTGTTACTGTGAAGGGTGTGGGGTATATCAGAGTGTTACAGTGAGTGGTGTGGGGTATATCAGAGTGTTACAGTGAGGGGTGTGGGATATATCAGAGTGTTACAGTGAGGGGTGTGGGGTATATCAGAGTGCTACAGTGAGGGGCGTTGGGTATATCACAGTGTTACCGTGAGGGGTATGGGGTATATAAGAGTGTTACTGTGAGGGGTGTGGATTATGTCAGATTGTTACAGTGAGTGGTGTGGGGTATATCAGAGTGTTATAGTGAGGGGTGTGGGGTATATCAGATGTGTTACAGTGAGGGGTGTTCGGTATATCAGAGTGAGGAGTGTGGGATATATCAGAGTGTTACAGTGAGGGGTGTGGATTATGTCAGATTGTTACAGTGAGGGGTGTGGGATATATCAGAGTGTTACAGTGAGGGGCGTTGGGTATATCACAGTGTTACAGTGAGGGGTATGGGGTATATCAGAGTGTTACTGTGAGGGGTGTGGATTATGTCAGAGTGTTACAGTGAGGGGTGTGGGGTATATCAGAGTGTTACACTGAGGGGTGTGGATTATGTCAGAGTGTTACAGTGAGGGTTGTGGGGTATATCAGAGTGTTACGGTGAGGGGTGTGGGGTATATCAGAGTGTTACGGTGAGGGTTGTGGGGTATATCAGAGTGTTACAGTGAGGGGTGTGGGGTATATCAGATGTGTTACAGTGAGGGGTGTGGGGTATATCAGATGTGTTACAGTGAGGGATGTGGGGTATATGAGAGTGTTTCGGTGAGGGGTGTGGTGTACATCAGAGTGTTACAGTGAGGGGTGTGGGATATATCAGAGTGTTTCAGTGATGATTGTGTGGTATATCAGAGTGTTACAGTGAGGGTTGTGGGGTATATCAGAGTGTTACAGTGAGCGGTGTCGGGTATATCAGAGTGTTTCAGTGATGAGTGTGGGGTATATCAGAGTGTTACAGTGATGAGTGTGGGGTATATCAGACTGTTAAAGTGAGAGGCGTGTTTGACATATCAGTGTGTTACAGTGAGGGATGTGGGATATATCAGTGTGTTACAGTGAGGGGTGTGGGCTATATCAGAGTGTTACAGTGAGGGGTGTGGGATATATCAAAGTGTTACAGTGAGGGGTGTGGGATATATCAGAGTGTTTCAGTGAGGGGTGTGGGGTATATCAGAGTGTTACAGTGAGGAGTGTGGGATATATCAGAGTATTACAGTAAGGGGTGTGGGATAGATCAGGGCGTTACCGTGTTGGGTGTGGAGTATATCAGAGTGTTACAGGTAGGCGTGTGGGGTATATCAGTGTGTTACAGTGAGGGGAGTGGGGTATATCAGGCTGTTACAGTGAGGGGTGTGGGATATATCAGAGTGTTACAGTAACGGGTATGGGATATATCAGAGTGTTTCAGTGAGGGGTGTGGGGTATATCAGAGTGTTACAGTGAGGAGTGTGGGATATATCAGAGTGTTACAGTAAGGGGTATGGGGTATATCAGAGTGTTACAGTGAGAGTTGTGCGGTATATCGGAGTGTTACAGTGAGCGTTGTGGGGTATATCAGAGTTTTACAGTGAAGGGTATGGGTTATATCAGAGTGTTACAGTGAGCGGTGTGGGGTATATCAGAGTGTTACAGTGGGGGGTGTGGGATATATCAGATTGTTACAGTGAGGGGTGTGGTGTATATCAGAGTGAAACATTGAGTGGTGTGGATTATGTCAGATTGTTATAGTGAGGGGTGTGGGATATATCAGAGTATTACAGTGAAGGATGTGGGGTATATCAAAGTGTTACAGTGATGGGTGTGGGATATATCAGAGTGTTATAGTGAGGGGTGTGGGGTATATCAGAGTGTTACAGTGAAGGGTGTGGGCTATATGAGAGTATTACAGTCAGGGGTGCGGGATATACCAGAGTGTTATAGTGAGGGGTGTGGGATATATCAGAGTGTTACAGTGAGGGGTGTGGGGTATATCAGAGTTTTACAGTGAGGGATGTGGGGTATATCAGTGTGTTACAGTGAGGGGTGTGGGATATATCAGAGTGTTACAGTGAGGGGTGTGGGATATATCAGAGTGTTAATGTGAGGGGTGTGGGGTATATCAGATGTGTTACAGTGAGGGATGTGTGGTATATGAGAGTGTTTCGGTGAGGGGTGTGGTGTACATCAGAGTGTTACAGTGAGGGGTGTGGGGTATATCAGAGTGTTACAGTGATGAGTGTGGGGTATATCAGAGTGTTACAGTGATGAGTGTGGGGTATATCAGAGTGTTACAGTGAGGGTTGTGGAGTATATCAGAGTGTTACAGTGAGCGGTGTCGGGTATATCAGAGTGTTACAATGATGAGTGTGGGGTATATCAGACTGTTAAAGTGATAGGCGTGTTTGACATATCAGTGTGTTACAGTGATGGGTGTGGGATATATCAGAGTGTTACAGTGAGGGGTGTGCGATATATCAAAGTGTTACAGTGAGGGGTGTGGGATATATCAGAGTGTTACAGTGAGGGGTGTCGGATATATCAGAGTGTTTCAGTGAGGGGTGTGGGGTATATCAGAGTGTTACAGTGAGGGGTGTGGGGTATATCAGAGTGTTACAGTGAGGGTTGTGGGATATAGCAAAGTGTTACAGTGATGGGTGTGGGATATATCAGAGTTTTACAGTGAGGGGTGTGGGATATATCAGGGCGTTACCGTGTTGGTTGTGGAGTATTTCAGAGTGTTACAGTGAGGGGTGTGAAATATATCAGGATGTTCCATTGAGGTGTGTGGCGTATATCAGTGTGTTACTGAGAGGGGTGTGGGATGTATCAGAGTGTTACAGTGAGGTTTGTGGGGTATATCAGAGTTTTACAGTGAGGGGTGTGGGGTATATCAGATGTGTTACAGTGAGGGGTGTGGGGTATATCAGATGTGTTACAGTGAGGGATGTGTGGTATATGAGAGTGTTTCGGTGAGGGGTGTGGTGTACATCAGAGTGTTACAGTGAGGGGTGTGGGGTATATCAGAGTGTTACAGTGATGAGTGTGGGGTATATCAGAGTGTTACAGTGATGAGTGTGGGGTATATCAGAGTGTTACAGTGAGGGTTGTGGAGTATATCAGAGTGTTACAGTGAGCGGTGTCGGGTATATCAGAGTGTTACAATGATGAGTGTGGGGTATATCAGACTGTTAAAGTGATAGGCGTGTTTGACATATCAGTGTGTTACAGTGATGGGTGTGGGATATATCAGAGTGTTACAGTGAGGGGTGTGCGATATATCAAAATGTTACAGTGAGGGGTGTGGGATATATCAGAGTGTTACAGTGAGGGGTGTCGGATATATCAGAGTGTTTCAGTGAGGGGTGCGGGGTATATCAGAGTGTTACAGTGAGGAGTGTGGGATATATCAGAGTGTTACAGTAAGGGGTGTGGGATAGATCAGGGCGTTATCGTGATGGGTGTGGAGTATATCAGAGTGTTACAGGTAGGGGTGTGTGGTATATCAGTGTGTTACAGTGATGGGTGTGGGTTATATCAGGCTGTTACAGTGAGGGGTGTGGGATATATCAGAGTGTTACAGTAACGGGTATGGGATATATCAGAGTGTTTCAGTGAGGGGTGTGGGGTATATCAGAGTGTTACAGTGAGGAGTGTGGGATATATCAGAGTCTCACAGTAAGGGGTATGGGGTATATCAGTGTTACAGTGAGAGGTGTGGGGTATATCAGAGTGTTACAGTGAAGGGTATGGGTTATATCAGAGTGTTACAGTGAGCGGTGTGGGGTATATCAGAGTGTTACAGTGGGGGGTGTGGGATATATCAGATTGTTACAGTGAGGGGTGTGGGGTATATCAGAGTGAAACATTGAGTGGTGTGGATTATGTCAGATTGTTATAATGAGGGGTGTGGGATATATCAGAGTGTTACAGTGAAGGATGTGGGGTATATCAGAGTGTTACAGTGAGGGGTGTGGGATATATCAGAGTGTAACAGTGAGGGGTGTGGGATATATCAGAGTGTCACAGTGAGGGGTGTGCAGTATATCAGAGTGTTTCAGTGAGGGGTGTGGGGTATATCAGAGTGTTACAGTGAGGGGTGTGGGGTATATAAGAGTGTTACAGTGAGGGGTGTGGGGTATATCAGAGTGTTACAGTGAGGGGTGTGGATTATGTCAGATTGTTACAGTGAGGGGTGTGGGATATATCAGAGTGTTTCAGTGAGGGGTGTGGGATATATCAGAGTGTTACAGTGAGGGGTGTGGGGAATATCAGAATGTTACATTGAGGGGTGTGGGGTATATCAGAGTGTTACAGTGAGGGGTGTGGGATATATCAGAGTGTTTCAGTGAGGGGTGTGGGATATATCAGAGTGCTACAGTGAGGGGCGTTGGGTATATCACAGTGTTACAGTGAAGGGTATGGGGTATATCAGAGTGTTACTGTGAGGGGTGTGGGGTATATCAGAGTGTTACAGTGAGTGGTGTGGGGTATATCAGAGTGTTACAGTGAGGGGTGTGGGATATATCAGAGTGTTACAGTGAGGGGTGTGGGGTATATCAGAGTGCTACAGTGAGGGGCGTTGGGTATATCACAGTGTTACCGTGAGGGGTATGGGGTATATAAGAGTGTTACTGTGAGGGGTGTGGATTATGTCAGATTGTTACAGTGAGGGGTGTGGGGTATATCAGAGTGTTATAGTGAGGGGTGTGGGGTATATCAGATGTGTTACAGTGAGGGGTGTTCGGTATATCAGAGTGAGGAGTGTGGGATATATCAGAGTGTTACAGTGAGGGGTGTGGATTATGTCAGATTGTTACAGTGAGGGGTGTGGGATATATCAGAGTGCTACAGTGAGGGGCGTTGGGTATATCACAGTGTTACAGTGAGGGGTATGGGGTATATCAGAGTGTTACTGTGAGGGGTGTGGATTATGTCAGAGTGTTACAGTGAGGGGTGTGGGGTATATCAGAGTGTTACACTGAGGGGTGTGGATTATGTCAGAGTGTTACAGTGAGGGTTGTGGGGTATATCAGAGTGTTACGGTGAGGAGTGTGGGGTATATCAGAGTGTTATTGTGAGGGGTGTGGGGTATATCAGAGTGTTACGGTGAGGGTTGTGGGGTATATCAGAGTGTTACAGTGAGGGGTGTGGGGTATATCAGATGTGTTACAGTGAGGGGTGTGGGGTATATCAGATGTGTTACAGTGAGGGATGTGGGGTATATGAGAGTGTTACAGTGAGGGGTGTGGGATATATCAGAGTGTTTCAGTGATGATTGTGTGGTATATCAGAGTGTTACAGTGAGGGTTGTGGGGTATATCAGAGTGTTACAGTGAGCGGTGTCGGGTTTATCAGAGTGTTTCAGTGATGAGTGTGGGGTATATCAGAGTGTTACAGTGATGAGTGTGGGGTATATCAGACTGTTAAAGTGAGAGGCGTGTTTGACATATCAGTGTGTTACAGTGAGGGGTGTGGGATATATCAGTGTGTTACAGTGAGGGGTGTGGGCTATATCAGAGTGTTACAGTGAGGGGTGTGGGATATATCAAAGTGTTACAGTGAGGGGTGTGGGATATATCAGAGTGTTTCAGTGAGGGGTGTGGGGTATATCAGAGTGTTACAGTGAGGAGTGTGGGATATATCAGAGTATTACAGTAAGGGGTGTGGGATAGATCAGGGCGTTACCGTGTTGGGTGTGGAGTATATCAGAGTGTTACAGGTAGGCGTGTGGGGTATATCAGTGTGTTACAGTGAGGGGAGTGGGGTATATCAGGCTGTTACAGTGAGGGGTGTGGGATATATCAGACTGTTACAGTAACGGGTATGGGATATATCAGAGTGTTTCAGTGAGGGGTGTGGGGTATATCAGAGTGTTACAGTGAGGAGTGTGGGATATATCAGAGTGTTACAGTAAGGGGTATGGGGTATATCAGAGTGTTACAGTGAGAGGTGTGCGGTATATCGGAGTGTTACAGTGAGCGTTGAGGGGTATATCAGAGTTTTACAGTGAAGGGTATGGGTTATATCAGAGTGTTACAGTGAGCGGTGTGGGGTATATCAGAGTGTTACAGTGGGGGGTGTGGGATATATCAGATTGTTACAGTGAGGGGTGTGGTGTATATCAGAGTGAAACATTGAGTCGTGTGGATTATGTCAGATTGTTATAGTGAGGGGTGTGGGATATATCAGAGTATTACAGTGAAGGATGTGGGGTATATCAAAGTGTTACAGTGATGGGTGTGGGATATATCAGAGTGTTATAGTGAGGGGTGTGGGGTATATCAGAGTGCTACAGTGAAGGGTGTGGGCTATATGAGAGTATTACAGTCAGGGGTGTGGGATATACCAGAGTGTTATAGTGAGGGGTGTGGGATATATCAGAGTGTTACAGTGAGGGGTGTGGGGTATATCAGAGTTTTACAGTGAGGGATGTGGGGTATATCAGTGTGTTACAGTGAGGGGTGTGGGATATATCAGAGTGTTACAGTGAGGGGTGTGGGATATATCAGAGTGTTAATGTGAGGGGTGTGGGGTATATCAGATGTGTTACAGTGAGGGATGTGTGGTATATGAGAGTGTTTCGGTGAGGGGTGTGGTGTACATCAGAGTGTTACAGTGAGGGGTGTGGGGTATATCAGAGTGTTACAGTGATGAGTGTGGGGTATATCAGAGTGTTACAGTGATGAGTGTGGGGTATATCAGAGTGTTACAGTGAGGGTTGTGGAGTATATCAGAGTGTTACAGTGAGCGGTGTCGGGTATATCAGAGTGTTACAATGATGAGTGTGGGGTATATCAGACTGTTAAAGTGATAGGCGTGTTTGACATATCAGTGTGTTACAGTGATGGGTGTGGGATATATCAGAGTGTTACAGTGAGGGGTGTGCGATATATCAAAGTGTTACAGTGAGGGGTTTGGGATATATCAGAGTGTTACAGTGAGGGGTGTCGGATATATCAGAGTGTTTCAGTGAGGGGTGTGGGGTATATCAGAGTGTTACAGTGAGGAGTGTGGGATATATCAGAGTGTTACAGTAAGGGGTGTGGGATAGATCAGGGCGTTATCGTGTTGGGTGTGGAGTATATCAGAGTGTTACAGGTAGCGGTGTGGGGTATATCAGTGTGTTACAGTGATGGGTGTGGGTTATATCAGGCTGTTACAGTGAGGGGTGTGGGATATTTCAGAGTGTTACAGTAACGGGTATGGGATATATCAGAGTGTTACAGTGAGGAGTGTGGGATATATCAGAGTCTTACAGTAAGGGGTATGGGGTATATCAGTGTTACAGTGAGAGGTGTGCCGTATATCGGAGTGTTACAGTGAGAGGTGTGGGGTATATCAGAGTGTTACAGTGAAGGGTATGGGTTATATCAGAGTGTTACAGTGAGCGGTGTGGGGTATATCAGAGTGTTACAGTGGGGGGTGTGGGATATATCAGATTGTTACAGTGAGGGGTGTGGGGTATATCAGAGTGAAACATTGAGTGGTGTGGATTATGTCAGATTGTTATAGTGAGGGGTGTGGGATATATGAGAGTGTTACAGTGAAGGATGTGGGGTATATCAGAGTGTTACAGTGAGGGGTGTGGGATATATCAGAGTGTTACAGTGAGGGGTGTGGGATATATCAGAGTGTCACAGTGAGGGGTGTGCAGTATATCAGAGTGTTACAGTGAGGGGTGTGGGGTATATCAGAGTGTTACAGTGAGGGGTGTGGGGTATATAAGAGTGTTACAGTGAGGGGTGTGGGGTATATCAGAGTGTTACAGTGAGGGGTGTGGATTATGTCAGATTGTTACAGTGAGGGGTGTGGGATATATCAGAGTGTTTCAGTGAGGGGTGTGGGATATATCAGAGTGTTACAGTGAGGGGTTTGGGGAATATCAGAATGTTACATTGAGGGGTGTGGGGTATATCAGAGTGTTACAGTGAGGGGTGTGGGATATATCAGAGTGTTTCAGTGAGGGGTGTGGGATATATCAGAGTGCTACAGTGAGGGGCGTTGGGTATATCACAGTGTTACAGTGAAGGGTATGTGGTATATCAGAGTGTTACTGTGAGGGTTGTGGGGTATATCAGAGTGTTACAGTGAGTGGTGTGGGGTATATCAGAGTGTTACAGTGAGGGGTGTGGGATATATCAGAGTGTTACAGTGAGGGGTGTGGTGTATATCAGAGTGCTACAGTGAGGGGCGTTGGGTATATCACAGTGTTACCGTGAGTGGTATGGGGTATATAAGAGTGTTACTGTGAGGGGTGTGGATTATGTCAGATTGTTACAGTGAGGGGTGTGGGGTATATCAGAGTGTTATAATGTGCGGTGTGGGGTATATCAGATGTGTTACATTGAGGGGTGTTCGGTATATCAGAGTGAGGAGTGTGGGATATATCAGAGTGTTACAGTGAGGGGTGTGGATTATGTCAGATTGTTACAGTGAGGGGTGTGGGATATATCAGAGTGCTACAGTGAGGGGCGTTGGGTATATCACAGTGTTACAGTGAGGGGTATGGGGTATATCAGAGTGTTACTGTGAGGGGTGTGGATTATGTCAGATTGTTACAGTGAGGGGTGTGGGGTATATCAGAGTGTTACACTGAGGGGTGTGGATTATGTCAGAGTGTTACAGTGAGGGTTGTGGGGTATATCAGAGTGTTACGGTGAGGGGTGTGGGGTATATCAGAGTGTTATTGTAAGGGGTGTGGGGTATATCAGAGTGTTACGGTGAGGGTTGTGGGGTATATCAGAGTGTTACAGTGAGGGGTGTGGGGTATGTCAGATGTGTTACAGTGAGGGGTGTGGGGTATATCAGATGTGTTACAGTGAGGGATGTGGGGTATATGAGAGTGTTTCGGTGAGGGGTGTGGTGTACATCAGAGTGTTACAGTGAGGGGTGTGGGATATATCAGAGTGTTTCAGTGATGATTGTGTGGTATATCAGAGTGTTACAGTGAGGGTTGTGGGGTATATCAGAGTGTTACAGTGAGCGGTGTCGGGTATATCAGAGTGTTTCAGTGATGAGTGTGGGGTATATCAGAGTGTTACAGTGATGAGTGTGGGGTATATCAGACTGTTAAAGTGAGAGGCGTGTTTGACATATCAGTGTGTTACAGTGAGGGGTGTGGGATATATCAGTGTGTTACAGTGAGGGGTGTGGGCTATATCAGAGTGTTACAGTGAGGGGTGTGGGATATATCAAAGTGTTACAGTGAGGGGTGTGGGATATATCAGAGTGTTTCAGTGAGGGGTGTGGGGTATATCAGAGTGTTACAGTGAGGAGTGTGGGATATATCAGAGTATTACAGTAAGGGGTGTGGGATAGATCAGGTCTTTACCGTGTTGGGTGTGGAGTATATCAGAGTGTTACAGGTAGGCGTGTGGGGTATATCAGTGTGTTACAGTAACGGGTATGGGATATATCAGAGTGTTTCAGTGAGGGGTGTGGGGTATATCAGAGTGTTACAGTGAGGAGTGTGGGATATATCAGAGTGTTACAGTAAGGGGTATGGGGTATATCAGAGTGTTACAGTGAGAGGTGTGCGGTATATCGGAGTGTTACAGTGAGCATTGTGGGGTATATCAGAGTTTTACAGTGAAGGGTATGGGTTATATCAGAGTGTTACAGTGAGCGGTGTGGGGTATATCAGAGTGTTACAGTGGGGGGTGTGGGATATATCAGATTGTTACAGTGAGGGGTGTGGTGTATATCAGAGTGAAACATTGAGTGGTGTGGATTATGTCAGATTGTTATAGTGAGGGGTGTGGGATATATCAGAGTGTTACAGTGAAGGATGTGGGGTATATCAAATTGTTACAGTGATGGGTGTGGGATATATCAGAGTGTTATAGTGAGGGGTGTGGGGTATATCAGAGTGTTATAGTGAAGGGTGTGGGCTATATGAGAGTATTACAGTCAGGGGTGTGGGATATACCAGAGTGTTATAGTGAGGGGTGTGGGATATATCAGAGTGTTACAGTGAAGGGTGTGGGGTATATCAGAGTTTTACAGTGAGGGATGTGGGGTATATCAGTGTGTTACAGTGAGGGGTGTGGGATATATCAGAGTGTTACAGTGAGGGGTGTGGGATATATCAGAGTGTTAATGTGAGGGGTGTGGGGTTTATTGGAGTGTTAAAGGGAGGGGTGTGGGATATATCAGAGTATTACAGTGAGGGGTGTGGGGTATATCAGAGTGTTACAGTGAGGGGTGTGGGATATATCAGAGTGTTACAGTGAGGGGTGTGGGATATATCAGAGTGTTAATGTGAGGGGTGTGGGGTTTATTGGAGTGTTAAAGTGAGGGGTGTGGGATATATCAGAGTATTACAGTGAGGGGTGTGGGGTATATCAGAGTGTTAAAGTGAGGGGTGTTGGATGTATCAGAGTATTACAGTGAGGGGTGTGGGGTATATCAGATTGTTACAGTGAGGGTTGTGGGATATATCAGAGTGTTACTGTGAGGGTTGTGGTGTTTATCAGAGTGTTACTGTGAGGGGTGTGCTATATATCAGTGTGTTAAAGTGAGGGGTGTGGGATATATCAGACTGTTACAGTGAAGGGTGTGGGATATATCAGAGTGTTACAGTGAGGGGTGTGGCATATATCCGAGTTTTTCACTGAGGGGTGTGGGGTATATCAGAGTGGTCCAGTGAGTTGGTGCGCGATATATCAGAGTGTTACAGTGAGGTATGTGGAGTGTTTCTGAGTGTTACAGTGAGGGATGTGGGATATATCAGAATGTTACAGTGAGGGGTGTGGGGTATATCAGTGTTACAGTGAGGGAAGTGGGTTATATCAGAGTGTTACAGCGAGGGGTGTGGGGTATATCAGTGTTACAGTGAGGGGTGTGGGGTATATCAGAGTGTTACAGTGAGGCCTGTGGGGTATATCAGTGTTACAGTGAGGGGTGTGGGGTATATCAGTGTTAAAGTGAGGGGCGTTGGGTATATCACAGTGTTACAGTGAGGGGTATGGGGTATATCAGAGTGTTACTGTGAGGGGTGTGGATTATGTCAGATTGTTACAGTGAGGGGTATGGGGTATATCAGAGTGTTATGGTGAGGGGTGTGGGTTATATCAGAGTGTTATAGTGAGGGGTGTGGGGTATATCAGAGGGATACAGTGAGGGGTGTGGGGTATATCAGATGTGTTACAGTGAGGGGTGTTCGGTATATCAGAGTGAGGAGTGTGGGATATATCAGAGTGTTACTGTGAGGGGTGTGGATTATGTCAGATTGTTAAAGTGTGGGGTGTGGGATATATCAGAGTGCTACAGTGAGGGGCGTTGGGTATATCACAGTGTTACAGTGAGGGGTATGGGGTATATCAGAGTGTTACTGTGAGGGGTGTGGATTATGTCAGATTGTTACAGTGAGGGGTGTGGGGTATATCAGAGTGTTACACTGAGGGGTGTGGATTATGTCAGAGTGTTACAGTGAGGGTTGTGGGGTATATCAGAGTGTTACGGTGAGGGGTGTGGGGTATATCAGAGTGTTATAGTGAGGGGTGTGGGGTATATCAGAGTGTTACAGTGGGGGTTGTGGGGTATATCAGAGTGTTACGGTGAGGGGTGTGGGGTATATTGAGTGTTACAGTGAGGGGTGTGGGGTATATCAGAGTGTTACAGTGAGGGGTGTCGGGTATATCAGAGTGTTACAATGAGGTTTGTGGGGTATATCAGAGTATTACAGTGAGGGGTGTGGGGTATATCAGATGTGTTACAGTGAGGGGTATGGGGTATATCAGATTTGTTGCAGTGAGGGATGTGTGGTATATGAGAGTGTTTCGGTGAGGGGTGTGGTGTACATCAGAGTGTTACATTGAGGGGTGTGGGGTATATCAGAGTGTTACAGTGATGAGTGTGGGGTATATCAGAGTGTTACAGTGATGAGTGTGGCGTATATCAGAGTGTTACAGTGAGGGTTGTGGGGTATATCAGAGTGTTACAGTGAGCGGTGTCGGGTATATCAGAGTGTTACAGTGATGAGTGTGGGGTATATCAGACTGTTAAAGTGATAGGCGTGTTTGACATATCAGTGTGTTACAGTGATGGGTGTGGGATATATCAGAGTGTTACAGTGAGGGGTGTGCGATATATCAAAGTGTTACAGTGAGGGGTGTGGGATATATCAGAGTGTTACAGTGAGGGGTGTCGGATATATCAGAGTGTTTCAGTGAGGGGTGTGGGGTATATCAGAGTGTTACAGTGAGGAGTGTGGGATATATCAGAGTGTTACAGTAAGGGGTGTGGGATAGATCAGGGCGTTATCGTGTTGGGTGTGGAGTATATCAGACTGTTACAGGTAGGGGTGTGGGGTATATCAGTGTGTTACAGTGATGGGTGTGGGTTATATCAGGCTGTTACAGTGAGGGGTGTGGGATATATCAGAGTGTTACAGTAACGGGTATGGGATATATCAGAGTGTTTCAGTGAGGGGTGTGGGGTATATCAGAGTGTTACAGTGAGGAGTGTGGGATATATCAGAGTGTTACAGTAAGGGGTATGGGGTATATCAGAGTGTTACAGTGAGAGCTGTGCGGTATATCGGAGTGTTACAGTGAGCGTTGTGGGGTATATCAGAGTGTTACAGTGAAGGGTATGGGTTATATCAGAGTGTTACAGTGAGCGGTGTGGGGTATATCAGAGTGTTACAGTGGGGGGTGTGGGATATATCAGATTGTTACAGTGAGGGGTGTGGGGTATATCAGAGTGAAACATTGAGTGGTGTGGATTATCTCAGATTGTTATAGTGAGGGGTGTGGGATATATCAGAGTGTTACAGTGAAGGATGTGGGGTATATCAGAGTGTTACAGTGAGGGGTGTGGGATATATCAGAATGTTACAGTGAGGGGTGTGGGCTATATCAGAGTGTTACAGTGAGGGGTGTGGGATATATCAGAGTGTTACAGTGAGGGGTGTGGGGTATATCAGAGTGTTACAGTGAGGGGTGTGGGGTATATCAGAGTGTTACAGTGAGGGGTGTGGATTATGTCAGATTGTTACAGTGAGGGGTGTGGGATATATCAGAGTGTTACAGTGAGGGGTGTGGGCTATATCAGAGTGTTACAGTGAGGGGTGTGGGATATATCAGAGTGTTACAGTGAGGGGTGTGGAGTATATCAGAGTGTTACAGTGAGGGGTGTGGGGTATATCAGAGTGTTACAGTGAGGGGTGTGGGGTATATAAGAGTGTTACAGTGAGGGGTGTGGGGTATATCAGAGTGTTACAGTGAGGGGTGTGGATTATGTCAGATTGTTACAGTGAGGGGTGTGGGATATATCAGAGTGTTTCAGTGAGGTGTGTGGGATATATCAGAGTGTTACAGTGAGTGGTGTGGGGAATATCAGAATGTTACAGTGAGGGGTGCGGGGTATATCAGAGTGTTACAGTGAGGGGTGTGGGATATATCAGAGTGTTTCAGTGAGGGGTGTGGGATATATCAGAGTGCTACAGTGAGGGGCGTTGGGTATATCACAGTGTTACAGTGAGGGGTATGGGGTATATCAGAGTGTTACTGTGAGGGGTGTGGGGTATATCAGAGTGTTACAGTGAGTGGTGTGGGGTATATCAGAGTGTTACAGTGAGGGGTGTGGGATATATCAGAGTGTTACAGTGAGGGGTGTGGGGTATATCAGAGTGCTACAGTGAGGGGCGTTGGGTATATCACAGTGTTACCGTGAGGGGTATGGGGTATATAAGAGTGTTACTGTGAGGGGTGTGGATTATGTCAGATTGTTACAGTGAGGGGTGTGGGGTATATCAGAGTGTTATAGTCAGGGGTGTGGGGTATATCAGATGTGTTACAGTAAGGGGTGTTCGGTATATCAGAGTGAGGAGTGTGGGATATATCAGAGTGTTACAGTGAGGGGTGTGTATTATGTCAGATTGTTACAGTGAGGGGTGTGGGATATATCAGAGTGCTACAGTGAGGGGCGTTGGGTATATCACAGTGTTACAGTGAGGGGTATGGGGTATATCAGAGTGTTACTGTGAGGGGTGTGGATTATGTCAGATTGTTACAGTGAGGGGTGTGGGGTATATCAGAGTGTTACACTGAGAGGTGTGGATTATGTCAGAGTGTTACAGTGAGGGTTGTGGGGTATATCAGAGTGTTACGGTTAGGGGTGTGGGGTATATCAGAGTGTTATTGTGAGGGGTGTGGGGTATATCAGAGTGTTACGGTGAGGGTTGTGGGGTATATCAGAGTGTTACAGTGAGGGGTGTGGGGTATATCAGATGTGTTACAGTGAGGGGTGTGGGGTATATCAGATGTGTTACAGTGAGGGATGTGGGGTATATGAGAGTGTTTCGGTGAGAGGTGTGGTGTACATCAGAGTGTTACAGTGAGGGGTGTGGGATATATCAGAGTGTTTCAGTGATGATTGTGTGGTATATCAGAGTGTTACAGTGAGGGGTGTCGGGTATATCAGAGTGTTTCAGTGATGAGTGTGGGGTATATCAGAGTGTTACAGTGATGAGTGTGGGGTATATCAGACTGTTAAAGTGAGAGGCGTGTTTGACATATCAGTGTGTTACAGTGAGGGGTGTGGGATATATCAGTGTGTTACAGTGAGGGGTGTGGGCTATATCAGAGTGTTACAGTGAGGGGTGTGGGATATATCAAAGTGCTACAGTGAGGGGTGTGGGATATATCAGAGTGTTTCAGTGAGGGGTGTGGGGTTTACCAGAGTGTTACAGTGAGGAGTGTGGGATATATCAGAGCATTACAGTAAGGGGTGTGGGATAGATCAGGGCGTTACGGTGTTGGGTGTGGAGTATATCAGAGTGTTACAGGTAGGCGTGTGGGGTATATCAAAGTGCTACAGTGAGGGGTGTGGGATATATCAGAGTGTTTCAGTGAGGGGTGTGGGGTTTACCAGAGTGTTACAGTGAGTAGTGTGGGATATATCAGAGCATTACAGTAAGGGGTGTGGGATAGATCAGGGCGTTACGGTGTTAGGTGTGGAGTATATCAGAGTGTTACAGGTAGGCGTGTGGGGTATATCAGTGTGTTACAGGGAGGGGAGTGGGGGATATCAGGCTGTTACAGTGAGGGGTGTGGGATATATCAGAGTGTTACAGTAACGGGTATGGGATATATCAGAGTGTTTCAGTGAGGGGTGTGGGGTATATCAGAGTGTTACAGTGAGGAGTGTGGGATATATCAGAGTGTTACAGTAAGGGGTATGGGGTATATCAGAGTGTTACAGTGAGAGGTGTGCGGTATATCGGAGTGTTACAGTGAGCGTTGTGGGGTCTCTCAGAGTCTTACAGTGAAGGGTATGGGTTATATCAGAGTGTTACAGTGAGCGGTGTGGGGTATATCAGAGTGTTACAGTGGGGGGTGTGGGATATATCAGATTGTTACAGTGAGGGGTGTGGGGTATATCAGAGTGAAACATTGAGTGGTGTGGATTATGTCAGATTGTTATAGTGAGGGGTGTGGGATATATCAGAGTGTTACAGTGAAGGATGTGGGGTATATCAAAGTGTTACAGTGATGGGTGTGGGATATATCAGAGTGTTATAGTGAGGGGTGTGGGGTATATCAGAGTGTTACAGTGAAGGGTGTGGGCTATATGAGAGTGTTACAGTGAGGGGTGTGGGATATACCAGAGTGTTACAGTGAGGGGTGTGGGATATATCAGAGTGTTACAGTGAGGGGTGTGGGGTATATCAGAGTGTTACAGTGAGCGGTGTGGGGTATATCACAGAGTTACAGTGAGGGGTGTGGGGTATATCAGAGTGTAACAGTGAGGGGTGTGGGGTATATCAGAGTTTTACAGTGAGGGATGTGGGGTATATCAGTGTGTTACAGTGAGGGGTGTGGGATATATCAGAGTGTTACAGTGAGGGGTGTGGGATATATCAGAGTGTTAATGTGAGGGGTGTGGGGTTTATTGGAGTGTTAAAGGGAGGGGTGTGGGATATATCAGAGTATTACAGTGAGGGGTGTGGGGTATATCAGAGTGTTACAGTGAGGGGTGTGGGATATATCAGAGTGTTACAGTGAGTGGTGTGGGATATATCAGAGTGTTAATGTGAGGGGTGTGGGGTTTATTGGAGTGTTAAAGTGAGGGGTGTGGGAAATATCAGAGTATTACAGTGAGGGGTGTGGGGTATATCAGAGTGTTACAGTGAGGGGTGTGGGATATATCAGAGTGTTTCTGAGAGGGGTGTGGGGTATATCAGAGTGTTACAGTGAGGGGTGTGGGGTATATCAGAGTGTTACAGTGAGGGGTGTGGGTTATATTAGAGTGGTAAAGTGAGGGGTGTTGGATGTATCAGAGTATTACAGTGAGGGGTGTGGGGTATATCAGATTGTTACAGTGAGGGGTGTGCTATATATCAGTGTGTTCAAGTGAGGGGTGTGGGATATATCAGACTGTTACAGTGAGGGGTGTGGGATATATCAGAGTGTTACAGTGAGGGGTGTGGCGTATATCCGAGTTTTTCACTGAGGGGTGTGGGGTATATCAGAGTGGTCCAGTGAGTGGTGCGCGATATATCAGAGTGTTACAGTGAGGTGTGTTGAGTGTTTCTGAGTGTTACAGTGAGGGATGTGGGATATATCAGAATGTTACAGTGAGGGATGTGTTGTATATCAGATTGTTACTGCGAGGGGTGTGGGGTATATCAGTGTTACAGTGAGGGGTGTGGGGTATATCAGAGTGTTACAGTGAGGCCTGTGGGGTATATCAGTGTTACAGTGAGGGGTGTGGGGTATATCAGAGTGTTACAGTGAGGGGTCTGGTGTGTATCAGAGTATTACAGTGAGGGGTGTGGTGTATATCTGAGTGTCACAGTGAGGGGTGTGGAGTATATCAGAGTGTTACAGTGAGGGGTGTGGGTTATATCAGAGTGTTACAGTGATGTGTGTGGGGTATATCAGAGTGTTACAGTGAGGGGTGTGGGGTATATCAGAGTGTTACAGTGAGGGGTGTGGGGTATATCAGAATGTTACAGTGAGGGGTGTGGATTATGTCAGATTGTTACAGTGAGGGGTGTGGGATGTATCAGATGTGTTACAGTGAGGGGTGTGGGGTATATCAGATGTGTTACATTGAGGGGTGTGGATTATGTCAGAGTGTTACAGAGAGCGGTGTGGGGTATATCAGGGTGTTACGGTGTGGGGTGTGGGGTATATCAGAGTGTTACAGTGTTGGGTGTGGGGTATATCAGAGTGTTACGGTGAGGGTTGTGTGGTATATTAGAGTGTTACAGTGAGGGGTGTGGGGTATATCAGATGTGTTACAGTGAGGGGTGTGGAGTATATCAGATGCGTTACAGTGAGGGGTGTGTGGTATATGAGAGTGCTTCAGTGAGGGGTGTGGTGTACATCAGAGTGTTACAGAGAGGGGTGTGGGGTATAGAAGAGTGTTACAGTGAGCGGTGTGTGGTATATCAGAGTGTTTCAGTGATGAGTGTGGGGTACAGCAGAGTGTTAAAGTGAGGGGTGTGGGGTGTATCAGAGTGTTACAGTGAGCGGTGTGGGGTATATCAGAGTGTTACAGTGAGGGGTGTGGGGTATATCAGAGTTTTACAGTGAGGGGTGTGGGGTATATCAGTGTGTTACAGTGAGGGGTGTGGGGTATATCAGAGTGTTACAGTGATCAGTGTGGGGTATATCAGACTGTTACAGTGAGAGGCGTGTTTGACATATCAGAGTTTTACAGTTAGGGGTGTGGGATATATCAGAGCGTTTCAGTGATGCGTGTGGGGTATATCAGAGTGTTACAGTGATCAGTGTGGGGTATATCAGACTGTTACAGTGAGAGGCGTGTTTGACATATCAGAGTTTTACAGTTAGGGGTGTGGGATATATCAGAGTGTTACAGTGAGGGGTGTGGGCTATATCAGAGTGTTACAGTGAGGGGTGTGGGATATATCAGAGTGTTACAGTGAGGGGTGTGGGATATATCAGGGCGTTACCGTGTTGGGTGTGGAGTATATCAGAGTGTTACAGTGAGGGGTGTGGGGTATATCAGGGCGTTACCGTCTTGGGTGTGGAGTATATCAGAGTGTTACAGTGAGTGGTGTGGGATATATCAGGGCGTTACCGTGTTGGGTGTGGAGTATATCAGAGTGTTACAGTGAGGGGTGTGGGATATATCAGAGTGTTACAGTGATGGGTGTGGGGTATATCAGATTGTTGCAGTGAGCGGTGTGGGATATATCAGTGTCAGAGTGATGGGTGTGGGATATACTAGAGTGTTACCATGATGGGTGTGGGGTATATCAGAGTGAGGAGTGTGGGGTATATCAGAGTGTTACAGTGAGCGTTGTGGGGTATATCACAGAGTTACAGTGAGGGGTGTGGGGTATATCAGAGTGTAACAGTGAGGGGTGTGGGGTATATCAGTGTTTTACAGTGAGGGATGTGGGTTATATAAGAGTGTTACAGTGAGGGGTGTGGGATATATCAGAGTGTTACAGTGAGGGGTGTGGGATATATCAGAGTGTTACAGTGAAAGGTTTGGGACATATCAGTGTGTTACAGTGAGCGGTGTGGGGTATATCAGAGTATTACAGTGAGGGGTGTGGGGTATATCAGAGTGTTACGGTGAGGGGTGTGGGGTATATCAGATGTGTTACAGTGAGCGGTGTGGGGCATATGAGAGTGTTTCAGTGAGGGGTGTGGTGTACATCAGACTGTTACAGTGAGGGGTGTGGGGTATATCAGAGTTTAAAAGTGAGGGGTGTGGATTATGTCAGAGTGTTACAGTGAGGGGTGTGGGGTATATCTGAGCGTTACAGTGAGGGGTGTGGTGTATTTCAGAGTGTTACAGTGAGAGGTGTGGGGTGTATCAGTGTTAAAGTGAGGGGTGTGGGGTATGTTAGAGTGTTACCGTGAGGCGTGTGGGGTATATCACAGTGTTACAGTGAGGGGTATGGGGTATATCAGAGTGTTACTGTGAGGGGTGTGGATTATGTCAGATTGTTACAGTGAGGGGTGTGGGGTATATCAGAGTGTTACAGTGAGGGGTGTGGGGTATATCAGAGTGTTATAGTGAGGGGTGTGGGGTATATCAGATGTGTTACAGTGAGGGGTGTTCGGTATATCAGAGTGAGGAGTGTGGGATATATCAGAGTGTTACAGTGAGGGGTGTGGATTATGTCAGATTGTTACAGTGAGGGGTGTGGGATATATCAGATACTTACAGTGAGGGGTGTGGATTATGTCAGATTGTTACAGTGAGGGGTGTGGGGTATATCAGAGTGTTACACTGAGGGGTGTGGATTATGTCAGAGTGTTACAGTGAGGGTTGTGGGGTATATCAGAGTGTTACGGTGAGGGATGTGGGGTATATGAGAGTGTTATTTTGAGGGGTGTTGGGTATATCAGAGTGTTACGGTGAGGGTTGCGGGGTATATCAGATTGTTACAGTGAGGGGTGTGGGGTATATCAGATGTGTTACAGTGAGGGTTGTGGGGTATATCAGATGTGTTACAGTGAGGGATGTTTGGTATATGAGAGTGTTTCGGTGAGGGGTGTGGTGTACATCAGAGTGTTACAGTGAGGGGTGTGGGGTATATCAGATTGTTACAGTGAGCAGTGTGGGGTATATCAGAGTGTTTCAGTGATGATTGTGGGGTATATCAGAGTGTTACAGTGAGGGTTGTGGGGTATATCAGAGTGTTACAGTGAGCGGTGTCGGGTATATCGGAGTGTTTCAGTGATGAGTGTGGGGTATTTCAGAGTGTTACAGTGATGAGTGTGGGGTATATCAGACTGTTAAAGTGAGAGGCGTGTTTGACATATCAGTGTGTTACAGTGAGGGGTGTGGGATATATCAGAGTGTTACAGTGAGGGGTATGGATTATGTCAGATTGTTATAGTGAGGGGTGTGGGATATATCAGAGTGTTACAGTGAGGGGTGTCGGATATATCAGAGTGTTTCAGTGAGGGGTGTGGGGTATATCAGAGTGTTACAGTGAGGAGTGTGGGATATATCAGAGTGTTACAGTAAGGGGTGTGGGATAGATCAGGGCGTTACGGTGTTGGGTGTGGAGTATATCAGAGTGTTACAGGTAGGGGTGTGGGGTATATCAGTGTGTTACAGTGAGGGGTGTGGGGTATATCAGGCTGTTACAGTGAGGGGTGTGGGATATATCAGAGTCTTACAGTAACGGGTATGGGATATATCAGATAAAAACAAAAAGCTAAAAGCTACTGCGGATGCTGGAAATCCAAAACAAAATAAAAACAGAATTACCTGGAAAAACTCAGCAAGTCTGGCAGCATCGGTGGAGAAGAAATCAGTCAACGTTTCGAGCCCTCATGGCCCTTCAGCAGAACTGAAGCATAGTTTCAACAAGGGAGAAATATAAATTGGTTTAAGGTGGGTGGGGGGGAAGAGACACATTGAGGGTGTGGTGTGAGCAGATAATCAAAAGATGTCAGAGACAAAAGGGTCAAAGAGGTGTTGAAGGTGGTGGTCTTTGTCTGAGAAAAGTGCTAATTAAGAATGCAAGACAGGATATATCAGAGTGTTTCAGTGAGGGGTGTGGGGTATATCAGAGTGTTACAGTGAGGAGTGTGGGATATATCAGAGTGTTACAGTGAGGGGTGTGGGGTATATCAGAGTGTTACAGTGAGAGGTGTGCGGTATATCGGAGTGTTACAGTCAGCGTTGTGGGGTATATCAGAGTGTTACAGTGAAGGGTATGGGTTATATCAGAGTGTTACAGTGAACGGTGTGGGGTATATCAGAGTGTTACAGTGGGGGGTGTGGGATATATCAGATTGTTACAGTGAGGGGTGTGGGGTATATCAGAGTGAAACATTGAGTGGTGTGGATTATGTCAGATTGTTATAGTGAGGGGTGTGGGATATATCAGAGTGTTACAGTGAAGGATGTGGGGTATATCAAAGTGTTACAGTGATGGGTGTGGGATATATCAGAGTGTTATAGTGAGGGGTGTGGGGTATATCAGAGTGTTACAGTGAAGGGTGTGGGCTATATGAGAGTGTTACAGTGAGGGGTGTGGGATATACCAGAGTGTTACAGTGAGGGGTGTGGGATATATCAGAGTGTTACAGTGAGGGGTGTGGGGTATATCAGAGTGTTACAGTGAGCGGTGTGGGGTATATCACAGAGTTACAGTGAGGGGTGTGGGGTATATCAGAGTGTAACAGTGAGGGGTGTGGGGTATATCAGAGTTTTACAGTGAGGGATGTGGGGTATATCAGTGTGTTACAGTGAGGGGTGTGGGATATATCAGAGTGTTACAGTGAGGGGTGTGGGATATATCAGAGTGTTAATGTGAGGGGTGTGGGGTTTATTGGAGTGTTAAAGTGAGGGGTGTGGGATATATCAGAGTATTACAGCGAGGGGTGTGGGGTATATCAGAGTGTTACAGTGAGGGGTGTGGGATATATCAGAGTGTTTCTGAGAGGGGTGTGGGGTATATCAGAGTGTTACAGTGAGGGGTGTGGGTTATATTAGAGTGTTAAAGTGAGGGGTGTTAGATGTATAAGAGTATTACAGTGAGGGGTGTGGGGTATATCAGAGTGTTACTGTGAGGGGTGTGGTGTATATCAGAGTGTTACTGTGAGGGGTGTGCTATATATCAGTGTGTTAACGTGAGGGGTGTGGGATATATCAGACTGTTACAGTGAGGGGTGTGGGATGTATCAGAGTGTTACAGTGAGGGGTGTGGCGTATATCCGAGTTTTTCACTGAGGGGTGTGGGGTATATCAGAGTGGTCCAGTGAGTGGTGTGCGGTATATCAGAGTGTTACAGTGAGGTGTGTGGAGTGTTTCTGAGTGTTACAGTGAGGGATGTGGGATATATCGGAATGTTACAGTGAGGGATGTGGGATATATCGGAATGTTACAGTGAAGGGTGTGGGGTATATCAGAGTGTTACAGTGAGGGGTGTGGGATATTTCTGAGTGATACAGTGAGGGGTGTGGGGTATATCAGTGTTACAGTGAGGGTTGTGGGTTATATCAGAGTGTTACAGCGAGGGGTGTGGGGTATAACAGTGTTACAGTGAGGGGTGTGGGGTATATCAGAGTGTTACAGTGAGGCGTGTGGGGTATATCAGTGTTACAGTGAGGGGTGTGGGGTATATCAGAGTGTTACAGTGAGGGGTGTGGGGAATATCAGAATGTTACAGTGAGGGGTGTGGGTTATATCAGTGTGTTACAATGAGGGGTGTGGGGTATATCAGAGTGTTACAGTGAGGGGTCTGGTGTGTATCAGAGTATTACAGTGAGGTGTGTGGGGTATATCTGAGTGTCACAGTGAGGGGTGTGGAGTATATCAGAGTGTTACAGTGAGGGGTGTGGGGTATATCAGAGTGTTACAGTGAGGGGTGTGGGGTATATCAGAGTGTTACAGTGAGGGGTGTGGGGTATATCAGAGTGTTACAGTGAGGGGTGTGGGGTATATCAGAATGTTACAGTGAGGGGTGTGGATTATGTCAGATTGTTACAGTGAGGGGTGTGGGATATATCAGATGTGTTACAGTGAGGGGTGTGGGGTATATCAGATGTGTTACAGTGAGGGGTGTTCGGTATATCAGAGTGAGGAGTGTGGGATATATCAGAGTGTTACAGTGAGGGGTGTGGATTATGTCAGATTGTTACAGTGAGGGGTGTGGGATATATCACAGTGTTACAGTGAGGGGTATGGGGTATATCAGAGTGTTACATTGAGGGGTGTGGATTATGTCAGAGTGTTACAGTGAGGGGTGTGGGGTATATCAGGGTGTTACGGTGAGGGGTGTGGGGTATATCATAGTATTACAGTGTGGGGTGTATCAGAGTGTTACGGTGAGGGTTGTGGGCTATATCAGAGTGTTACAGTGAGGGGTGTGGGGTATATCAGATGTGTTACAGTGAGGGGTGTGGGGTATATCAGATGTGTTACAGTGAGGGCTGTGTAGTATATGAGAGTGTTTCGGTGAGGGGTGTGGTGTACATCAGAGTGTTACAGAGAGGGGTGTGGGGTATATAAGAGTGTTACAGTGAGCGGTGTGTGGTATATCAGAGTATTTCAGTGATGAGTGTGGGGTACATCAGAGTGTTACAGTGAGGGGTGTGGGGTATATCAGAGTGTTTCAGTGATGCGTGTGGGGTATATCAAAGTGTTACAGTGAGGGGTGTGGGATATATCAGAGTGTTACAGTGAGGGGTGTGGGATATATCAGAGTGTTACAGTGAAAGGTTTGGGATATATCAGTGTGTTACAGTGAGCGGTGTGGGGTATATCAGAGTATTACAGTGAGGGGTGTGGGGTATATCAGAGTGTTACGGTGAGGGTTGTGGGGTATATCAGAGTGTTACAATGAGGGGTGTGGGGTGTATCAGTGTTAAAGTGAGGGGTGTGGGGTATGTTAGAGTGTTACAGTGAGGGGTGTGGGGTATATCAGTGTTACAGTGAGGGGTGTGGGGTATTTCAGAGTGTTACAGTGAGGCGTGTGGGGTATATCAGAGTGTTACAGTGAGGGGTGTGGGGTATATCTAAGTGTTACAGTGAGGGGTGTGGAGTATATCAGAGTGTTTCAGTGAGGGGTGCGGGGTATAACAGAGTGTTACAGTGAGGGGTAAGGGGTATATCAGACAGTGTTACAGTGAGGGGTGTGGGGTATATCAGAGTGTTACAGTGAGGGGTATGGGGTATATCAGTGAGTGTTACAGTGAGGGTTGTGGATTATGTCAGATTGATACAGTGAGGGATGTGGGATATATCAGAGTTTTACAGTGAGGGGTGTGGGATATATCAGAGTGTTACAGTGAAGTTTGTGGGATATATCAGAGTGTTGCAGTGAGGGGTGTGGATTATGTCAGAGTGTTATAGTGAGGGGTGTCGGAAATATCAGAGTGTTACAGTGAGGGGTGTGGGATATATCAGAGTGTTACAGTGAGGGGTGTGGGGTATATCAGATGTGTTACAGTGAGGGGTTTGTGGCATATGAGAGTTTTTCAGTGAGGGGTGTGGTGTACATCAGACTGTTACTGTGAGGGGCGTGGGATATATGAGAGTGTTACAATGAGGTGTTTGAGATTTACCAGAGTGTTACAGTGAGGGGTGTGGCCTATATCAGAATGTTACATTGAGGGGTGTAGTTTATATCAGAGTGTTACAGTGAGGGGCGTGGGGTATATAAGAGTGTTACAGTGAGGGGTGTGGGGTATATCAGAGTGTTACAGTGAAGGGTGTGGGATATATCGGAGTGTTACAGTGAGGTTTGTGGTTTATATCAGAGTGTTACAGTGAGGGGTGTGGGGTATATCAGAGTCTTACAGTGAGGGGTGTGGCTTATATCAGAGTGTTACTGAGAGGGGTGTGGGGTATATCAGTGTGTTACAGTGTGGGGTGTGGGGTATATCCGAGCGTTACATTGAGGGGCGTGGGATATATGAGAGTGTTACAATGAGGTCTTTGAGTTTTACCAGAGTGTTACAGTGAGGGGTGTGGGATATATCAGGGTGTTACAGTGAGTGGTGTGGCCTATATCAGAATGTTACAGTGAGGGGTGTTGGATATATCAGAGTCTTACAGTGAGGGCTGTGGCTTATATCAGAGTGTTACAGTGAGGGGTGTGGTGTATATCAGAGTGTTACAGTGAGGGGTGTGGGATATATCAGAGTGTTACAGTGAGGGGTGTGGGGTATATCAGTGTGTTACAGTGAGGGGTGTGGGATATATCAGACTTTTACAGTGAGTGGTGTGGGATATATCAGAGTGTTACTGTGAGGGGTGTGGGGTATATCAGTGTGTTACAGTGAGGGGTGTGGGATATATCAGAGTGTTACAGTGAGGGGTGTGAGATATATCAGAGTGTTACAGTGAGGGGTGCGGGGTATATCTGAATGTTACAGTGAGGGGTGTGGGGATATATCAGAGTGTTACTGTGAGGGGTGTGGTGATATATCAGGGTGTTACTTTAAGGGGTGTGGGGTATATCAGAGTGTTACTGTGAGGGGTGTAGGTTATATCAGAGTGTTACTATGAGGAGTGTAGGATATATCACAGTGTTACTGTGAGGTGTGTGGGATGTATCAGGGTGTTACTGTGAGGGGTGTGGGGATATATCGGAGTGATACTCTGAGGGGTGTGGGGATATATCAGAGTGTTACTGTGAGGGGTGTGGGGATATATCAGAGTGTTACTGTGAGGGGTTTGGGGATATATCAGAGTGTTACAGTGAGGGGTTTGGGGTATATCAGTGTTACAGTGAGGGGTGTGAGATATATCAGAGTGTTACAGTGAGGGGTGTGGGATATATCAGAGTGTTACAGTGAGGGGTGCGGGGATATATCAGAGTGTTACTGTGAGGGGTGTGGGGATATATCAGAGTGTTACTGTGAGGGGTGTGGGGATATATCAGCGTGTTACTGTGAGGGGTGTGGGGATATATCAGAGTGTTACTGTGAGGGGTTTGGGGATATATCAGAGTGTTACAGTGAGGGGTGTGGGGTATATCAGTGTTACAGTGAGGGGTGTGGGGTATATCAGAGTGTTACAGTGAGGGGTGTGGGGTATATCAGACTGTTACAGTGAGGGGTTTGAGATTTATCAGAGTGTTACAGTGAGGGGTGTGGGTTATATCAGAGTGTTACAGTGAGGGGTGTGGGGTATATCAGAGTGTTACAGTGAGGGGTGTGGGATATATCAGAGTGTTACAGTGAGGGGTGTGGGTTATATCAGAGTGTTACAGTGAGGGGTGTGGGTTATATCAGAGTGTTACAGTGAGTGGTGTGGGTTATATCATAGTATAATTGTGAAGGGTGTGGATTGATAAAGTATAAATCTCCCTCTACTCCGTCCCCATCAAACACTCCCAGGACAGGTACAGTACGGGGTTAGATACAGAGTAAAGCTCCCTCTACACTGTCCCCATCAAACACTCCCAGGACAGGTACAGCACGGGGTTAGATACAGAGTAAAGCTCCCTCTACACTGTCCCCATTAAACACTCCCAGGACAGGTACAGCACGGGGTTAGATACAGAGTAAAGCTCCCTCTACACCGTCCCCATCAAACACTCCCAGGGCAGGTACAGCACGGGGTTAGGTACAGAGTAAAGCTCCCTCTACACCGTCCCCATCAAACACTCCCAGGACAGGTACAACACGGGGTTAAGATGCAGTGTTAATTTGCTGTAAGAGTTGTTCATTCCAGGGAGAATATTTTGTTGTGAATGGTGTCCTTTCTCCGAGTTGAGTGTGGTTTTGGACCGTTTCATATTTAATTCATGTTATCCCATCTGCATCGCTGTCAGGGAGAGTTTTGTTTATGTCTTTACTTTCTGTATTTCAATTTGTTTTTCGTTTGAATGCTTAAATGTCGATGTCGATGAGCGGACCATTCATAACCTTCGGCCTCAGAGGTAGGTGATGACCTTATGACGACCTTTCAACCCCATTGCCCCCTGTTCCCCCGCACCACCACCTCTCCCTTGTCCCAGCCCCTGCCACTGGACCGGGGAGGGGTGGTGGGGGGCGGTGGTTGTGAGGAGGGGAGTAGGTATTTAACGTTCCACTTGAATTCAATGTGTTCCAGTGGCGCCACCAGTGGCAGGAGGTCAACACTGCAGCGTGACTTGTTTACATAGGAAGTTCACACTGAAACTGTTGACATGCGAGTCTCACAAGCAGCAGTGCTCAACAGAGAGGGGACTGAGATACACCAGTCAGTGTACAGATATCTCCCTGAGAGAGAGGGGACTGAGAGACACCAGTCAGTGTACAGATATCTCCCTGAGAGAGAGGGGACTGAGAGACACCAGTCAGTGTACAGATATCTCCCTGAGAGAGAGGGGACTGAGAGACACCAGTCAGTGTACAGATATCTCCCTGTGAGAGAGGGGACTGAGAGACACCAGTCAGTGTACAGATATCTCCCTGAGAGAGAGAGGGACTGAGATACACCAGTCAGTGTACAGATATCTCCCTGAGAGAGAGGGGACTGAGAGACACCAGTCAGTGTACAGATATCTCCCTGAGAGAGAGGGACTGAGAGACACCAGTCAGTGTACAGATATCTCCCTGTGAGAGAGGGGACTGAGAGACACCAGTCAGTGTACAGATATCTCCCTGAGAGAGAGAGGGAGTGAGAGACACCAGTCAGTGTACAGATATCTCCCTGAGAGAGAGGGGACTGAGAGACACCAGTCAGTGTACAGATATCTCCCTGAGAGAGAGGGACTGAGAGACACCAGTCAGTGTACAGATATCTCCCTGAGAGAGAGAGGACTGAGAGACACCAGTCAGTGTACAGATATCTCCCTGAGAGAGAGGGGACTGAGAGACACCAGTCAGTGTACAGATATCTCCCTGAGAGAGAGGGACTGAGAGACACCAGTCAGTGTACAGATATCTCCCTGAGAGAGAGAGGACTGAGAGACACCAGTCAGTGTACAGATATCTCCCTGAGAGAGAGGGGACTGAGAGACACCAGTCAGTGTACAGATATCTCCCTGAGAGAGAGAGGGACTGAGAGACACCAGTCAGTGTACAGATATCTCCCTGAGAGAGAGGGACTGAGAGACACCAGTCAGTGTACAGATATCTCCCTGAGAGAGAGAGGGGACTGAGAGACACCAGTCAGTGTACAGATATCTCCCTGAGAGAGAGGGGCTGAGAGACAGCAGTCAGTGAAAGATATCTCCTTGAGAGAGAGGGACTGAGAGACACCAGTCAGTGTACAGATATCTCCCTGAGAGAGAGGGACTGAGAGACACCAGTCAGTGTACAGATATCCCCCTGAGAGAGAGGGACTGAGAGACACCAGTCAGTGTACAGATATCTCCCTGAGGGAGAGAGGTTGCAGCTGTTAATCCTCTTTGTGAATCGATCTTTCCCTCTTCTCCATTGCCTGGACTCCTCTTGCTCCTTCCGTCTGCCCCTTTACCGGTTCCCCCCATCTGAATCCGTGTTTCTATCACAGGGGAAGGACAGCGACGACGATGATGAGGTTGTTCATGTCGATTGCGATCACTTCATGGATGAGTTCTTTGAACAGGTGAGTGGGCCTCCTCCGGCAGTTCGGGAATGCCCCCGGACACCTGGAGGAGCTGGGATCGCTCTCTCCCCACCGCAGCGGAGAAGGTTAAGGGGGGGAGGTTGAATCGAGGCTTTCCCAATCGGGGAGGGGGTTGGGGGATCGAGGAACGAGGAGGGAAACTGCTTCCAGTGACAGGAGGGTGGGGAAACCAGAGGGACAGGGATCGGAGGCGATTGGGATAAGAACCAGAGTTGGTTGGGGGGGGTGTTGTGTGTGTGTGTGTTGTGTGGGGGTGGGGGAGATGGGGAAAGGTTTTGTGGGACCCGGCGAGTTGTTGTGGTCTGGAAGGTTCTGCCTGAAAGGGCGGTGGGAGCAGATTCAATAGGAACACTCGGAATGGGGGGAATCGGAGAAACACTGGAAGGGGAAAAATTCACAGGGCGATGGGGAGGGGGGAGAGAGAGCAGGAGGTGGGAGTGGGATCAATTGGATAGCTCTACCAGAGAGCCAGCACGGGGGGAGATGGGCAGAATGGCTTCCCTGTTGTGAGGAGAGAGTGGGGTAGTGGGATTAGTTTTGGATTGATACAGGGCTATGGGGAGAGAGCGGGGCAGTGGGATTAGTTTGGGGATTGATACAGGGCTATGGGGAGAGAGCGGGGCAATGGGATTAGTTTGGGGATTGATACAGGGCTATGGGGAGTGAGAGGGGCAGTGGGATTAGTTTGGGGATTGATACAGGGCTATGGGGAGAGAGCGGGGCAGTGGCATTAGTTTGGGATTGATACAGGGCTATGGGGAGAGAGCGGGGCAATGGGATTAGTTTGGGGATTGATACAGGGCTATGGGGAGTGAGAGGGGCAGTGGGATTAGTTTGGGGATTGATACAGGGCTATGGGGAGAGAGCGGGGCAGTGGCATTAGTTTGGGATTGATACAGGGCTATGGGGAGAGAGTGGGGCAGTGGGATTAGTTTGGGGATTGATACAGGGCTATGGGGAGAGAGCGGGGCAGTGGGATTAGTTTGGGGATTGATACAGGGCTATGGGGAGAGAGCGGGGCAGTGGGATTAGTTTGGGGATTGATACAGGGCTATCGGGAGAGAGCGAGGCAGTGGGATTAGTTTGGGATTGATACAGGGATATGGGGAGAGAGCGGGACAGTGGGATTAGTTTGGGGTTTGATACAGGGCTATGGGGAGCGAGCAGGGCAGTGGGATTAGTTTGGGATTGATACAGGGCTATCGGGAGAGAGCAGGGCAGTGGGGTTAGTTTGGGGATTGATACAGGGCTATGGGGAGAGAGCGAGGCAGTGGGATTAGTTTGGGATTGATACAGGGCTATCGGGAGAGAGCGAGGCAGTGGGATTAGTTTGGGATTGATACAGGGATATGGGGAGAGAGCGGGACAGTGGGATTAGTTTGGGGATTGATACAGGGCTATGGGGAGAGAGCGGGGCAGTGGGTTTAGTTTGGGGATTGATACAGGGCTATGGGGAGAGAGCGGGACAGTGGGATTAGTTTGGGGATTGATACAGGGCTATGGGGAGCGAGCAGGGCAGTGGGATTAGTTTGGGATTGATACAGGGCTATGGGGAGAGAGCGGGACAGTGGGATTAGTTTGGGATTGATACAGGGCTATGGGGAGAGACCGGTGCAGTGGGATTAGTTTGGGGATTGATACAGGGCTATGGGGAGAGAGCAGGGCAGTGGGATTAGTTTGGGGATTGATACAGGGCTATGGGGAGAGAGCAGGGCAGTGGGATTAGTTTGGGGATTGATACAGGGCTATGGGGAGAGAGTGGGGCAGTGGGATTAGTTTGGGGATTGATACAGGGCTATGGGGAGAGAGCAGGGCAGTGGGGTTAGTTTGGGGATTGATACCTGTTTTGGTTGCCTACTGACAGGTTGAGGAGATCCGTGGATGCATCGAGAAGCTGTCAGAAGATGTGGAACGGGTTAAAAAACAACACAGTTCCATCCTGGCCGCTCCGAATCCTGACGACAGTAAGTGTGAGGCTTAAGGTGTGCGGTGGGCAATGTGGAAGGCGGGGAAGGCTGTTTTATGGTCAGGGGCAGTACATCCTGCCTTAGGCTGTGGAATCCCTGTAGCTGGGCTCCCAGTCAGGACTGAGGCCCACGCACCCACCCACAGGCACACAGGCTTCATCCAGCCCTCCAGGACCAAGGCCCCTAAACCAGGCCAACACTCGCCATTAGCCTGAATTCAGGGAGCGCCGCACTGTCGGAGGGTCAGTGCTGAGGGAGCGGGGCACTGTCGGAGGGTCAGTGCTGAGGGAGCGGGGCACTGTCGGAGGGTCAGTGCTGAGGGAGAGCCGCACTGTCGGAGGGTCAGTACTGAGGGAGCTCCGCACTGTCGGAGGGTCAGTGCTGAGGGAGAGCCTCAGTGTCGGAGGGTCATTACTGAGGGAGCTCTGCACTGTCGGAGGGTCAGTACTGAGGGAGTGCCACACTGTCGGAGGGTCAGTGTTGAGGGAGCGCCGCACTGTCGGAGGGTCAGTGCTGAGGGAGTGCCGCACTGTTGGAGGGTCAGTACTGAGGGAGCTCCGCACTGTCGGAGGGTCAGTGCTGAGGGAGTGCCGCACTGTTGGAGGGTCAGTACTGAGGGAGCTCAGCACTGTCGGAGGGTCAGTGCTGAGGGAGAGCCTCAGTGTCGGAGGGTCATTACTGAGGGAGCTCTGCACTGTCGGAGGGTCAGTACTGAGGGAGTGCCGCACTGTCGGAGGGTCAGTGCTGAGGGAGCGCCGCACTGTCGGAGGGTCAGTGCTGAGGGAGTGCCGCACTGTTGGAGGGTCAGTACTGAGGGAGCTCCGCACTGTCGGAGGGTCAGTACTGAGGGAGCGCCGCACTGTCGGAGGGTCAGTACTGAGGGAGCGCCGCACTGTCGGAGGGTCAGTACTGAGGTTTAGACCACATTCGTAGCACTGTGCACAGTTCCGATCTCCGTATCCCTCGGTTAGACCACACTGGGAGCACTGTGCACAGTCCTGGTCTCCGTATCCCTCGGTTAGACCACACTCGGAGCACCATGCACAGTCCCGGTCTCCGTATCCCTTAGTTAGACCACACTCGGAGCACTGTGCACAGTTCCGGTCTCCGTATCCCTCGGTTAGACCACACTCGGAGCACCGTGCACAGTTCCAGTCTCCGTATCCCTCGGTTAGACCACACTGGGAGCACCGTGCACAATACCGGTCTCCGTATTATAAAAGGGATAGAGAGTCGCTGGAGAAGGTGTATCAAGGATTTACCAGCCTGATACCAGAACGGGGAGGTTATAAATATCAGGAAGGATTGAACAGGCTGGGGCTCTTCTCTCTAGAACAGAGAAGGCCGAGGGGGTGACCTGATCGAGATCTTTGAGATAACGAAAGGGGTTTCAATAGGGTAGACGTAGAGAAGATATCTCCCCTTGCGGGCGAGACCAGAACTCAGGCTGGAGGAGGAGGGGGTGGGGGGTCTGTCAATATAAGAGAGTCACTGATAAATCCCAACGGGGAACTGGGGAGAAACGTCTTTACCCCGAGGAGAGCAGGAAGAGTGTGGGACTCGCTCCCACGGGGAGAGGGGAATCGTGTCGAGAGATTTAAGGTAGGGGGTGGGGAGCTGGGGTGACGCTGGATAAACACAGGAGGGAGGGAGGAGTAGGAGGAGATGTGGATGGTGGGTGGGGGGGAGAGGAAGAGGGGGAGGCGGGAGGAGGCTGGTGTGGGGGCAGGGAGGCCAGCACGGGGGTGGGAGAGGGGCCGAGTGTCCCTGCTGTGAACACTGGGTGAATCACTACAAGGAGTTCCGTCCCCACTAATCGCTGATGCCTTTTCCCAACTCTCGGCAGAGATTAAACAAGAACTGGAGGATTTGACAGCCGACATTAAGAAGATTGCCAACAAGGTCCGCTCCAAATTAAAAAGTGAGTGAGTGACTCCCCCTCTCGCTTCAGGTTGGGGCCCTCTGGTGTACCCCCTCAATCGCCACGAGCGTCTATCCTCACTACCGCCCCTCACCCGCATCTCTGCCCTTCTGTTTCACATCCACGTGCTTCCCCTCAGCAACATCATCCCAACGCAGGGGGTTAATCTTCCTGCGCGCTCTACGCCCACCCCAGCTCTGCCTCACCAGCACCTCCCTCAACCTGACCCCCCACCGCTCCAGATTCCGATCCCGAGCTTCCGACCCCCATCCCTCTCCCACTCCAGACTCTGAACACGAGCTCCCGACCCCCATCCCTCTCCCCGCTCCGGTCTCCGATCCCCAGCTCCCGACCCCCATCCCTCTCCCCGCTCCAGACTCCGATCCCGAGCTTCCGACCCCCATCCCTCTCCCCGTTCCAGCCTCCGATCCCGAGCTCCCGACCCCCATCCCACTCCCGCTCCAGCCTCCGATCCCGAGCTCCCGACCCCCATCCCACTCCCGCTCCAGACTCCGATCCCGAGCTCCCGACCTCCATCCCTCTCCCGCTCCAGATTCCGATCCCGAGCTCCCGACCTCCATCCCTCTCCCGTTCCAGACTCTGATCCCGAGCTCCCGACCCCCATTCCTCTCCCCGCTCCAGACTCCGATCCTGAGCACCCGACCCCCATCACTCTCCCGTTCCAGATCCAACCCAGAACTCCCGACCCCCATCACTCTCCCGCTCCAGACTCCAACCCAGAACTCCCGACCCCCATCCCCCTCCAGCTCCAGACTCCGATCCCGAGCTACCGACCCCAATCCCTCTCCCCGCTCCAGACTCCAATCCTGAGCTCCCGACACCCATCTCTCTCCTGCTCCAGACTCCGATCCCGAGTTCCCGACCCCCATTCCTCTCTCCACTCCAGACTCCGATCCCAAGCTCCCGACCCCCATCCCTCTCCCTTTTCCGGACTCCGATCCCGAGCTCCGGACCCCAATCCCTCTCCCCGCTCTGGACTCCGATCCCGAGCTCCCGACCCCCATCCCTCTCCCCGCTCCGGACTCCGATCCCGAGCTCCCGACCCCCAGCCTTCTCCCTATTACCTGTCCGAGGCCGAACCGAACTGTCCACAACCTCTGCCTGATTTTTGACCTCGAGATGGGCCTCCGACCCCACCTCCGCCCCATCGCTAAGACCGCCCATTCCCCCCTCGGTAACATCGCCTGACTCTTCCCCCACCCCCTGTCTCCGCTGAAGCCCTCGTCCACGCCCTCCTTCCCTCCGGGCTCGAGTATTCCGACGCTCTCCCGGCCGCTCTCCCACACTCGACCCTCCGTAAACTTCAGCACTTCCCAAAACTCTGCCCCCCCAACCCCACCGACCTCCAACCACGACCCCGTGTCCAAACTCGCACCGAGTCCCATTCACCCGTCACCCCCTGTGCTCGTTGACCCCACACTGGCTCCCGGTCCGGCAACCCCTCCATTTTCACATTCTCACCCTCGTTTTCAAATCCCTCCTTGGCCCTCACTCCCCCCTCCCTATCTCTGTAACCTCCTCCAGCCCCGACAACCCTCCCTATCTTTGTAACCTCCTCCAGTCCCTACAACCCTCCCTATCTCTGTAACCTCCTCCTGCCCCCTACTACCCTCCCTATCTCTGTAACCTCCTCCTTCCCCCTACTACCCTCCCTATCTCTGTAACCTCCTCCAGCCCCTACAACCCTCCCTATCTCTGTAACCTCCTCCACCCCCTACTACCCTCCCTATCTCTGTAACCTCCTCCAGCCCCCTACTACCCTCCCTATCTCTGTAACCTCCTCCAGCCTCTACACCCCTCCCTATCTCTGTAACCTCCTCCAGCCCCTACAACCCTCCCTAACTCTGTAACCTCCTCCAGCCCCTACAACCCTCCCTATCTCTGTAACCTCCTCCTGCCCCGACAACCCTCCCTGTCTCCCAGTCCCTCTCCTTCTCTCCCTCTCTCCCTCTCCTTCTCTCTCTCCCTCTCCTTCTCTCCCTCTCTCTCCCTCTCCTTCTCTCCCTCTCTCTCTCTCCGTCTCTCTTCCTTTAAGACAGACCCTGAACAACCAGCCTCTTTAAAGGATGCGAACACCTCCGGTTGCATGTGGACGGCAAATGCTCGGAGTGCCGAGCAGGATTGATGGGGAAGGCGCAGGGCAGGGAGGTGAAAGGAATCGGACTGCCTGTCTGCTCCCACACCTTCCCAGCACTCTCAGCATTTTCTGTCTCGCTCTCCCATTTCGGGGATCACTAATATTTCACGGCTAACATCTCCGTCTCCCGCTCCTTCTCGAATTCCGTCTTCAATCGTTCCGATCAGGGGTGACGGGATGGGGCACAGAGAGCCCTGAGTTTACAAATGTCTTAAACAATAGACCCTTGGTCTCGCACACAGAGACTGTCTAAGTCTTGGTACTTTCTCTTTCACAAGTCATTCAACAGAATATTGAACAGGAAGAGGGACAGAACAGGTCATCAGCAGATCTCCGAATTCGCAAGACACAGGTAGGAAAATCTCACCGCGCGTTAGATACACTGTCCTTTCCCCCTCTGGGACCGGGTGTCACAGTGCGTTAGATACGCTGTCCTTTCCCCCTCTGGGACCGGGTGTCACAGTGCGTTAGATACACTGTCCTTTCCCCCTCTGGGACTGGGTGTCACAGTGCGTTAGATACACTGTCCTTTCCCCCTCTGGGACCGGGTGTCACAGTGCCTTAGATACGCTGTCCTTTCCCCCTCTGGGACCGGGTGTCACAGTGCGTTAGATACACTGTCCTTTCCCCCTCTGGGACCGAGTGTCACAGTGCGTTAGATACACTGTCCTTTCCCCCTCTGGGACCGGGTGTCACAGTGCGTTAGATACACTGTCCTTTCCCCCTCTGGGACCGGGTGTCACAGTGCGTTAGATACGCTGTCCTTTTCCCCCTCTGGGACCGGGTGTCACAGTGCATTAGATACACTGTCCTTTCCCCCTCTGGGACCGGGTGTCACAGTGCGTTAGATACACTGTCCTTTCCCCCTCTGGGACCGGGTGTCACAGTGCGTTAGATACACTTTCCTTTCCCCCTCTGGGACCGGGTGTCACAGTGCGTTAGATACACTGTCCTTTCCCCCTCTGGGACCGGGTGTCACAGTGCGTTAGATACACTGTCCTTTCCCCCTCTGGGACCGGGTGTCACAGTGCGTTAGATACACTGTCCTTTCCCCCTCTGGTACCGGGTGTCACAGTGCATTAGATACACTGTCCTTTCCCCCTCTGGGACCGGGTGTCACAGTGCGTTAGATACACTGTCCTTTCCCCCTTTGGGACCGGGTGTCACAGTGCGTTAGATACACTGTCCTTTCCCCCTCTGGGACCGGGTGTCACAGTGCGTTAGATACACTGTCCTTTCCCCCTCTGGTACCGGGTGTCACAGTGCATTAGATACACTGTCCTTTCCCCCTCTGGGACCGGGTGTCACAGTGCGTTAGATACACTGTCCTTTCCCCCTCTGGGACCGGGTGTCACAGTGCGTTAGATACGCTGTCCTTTGCCCCTCTGGGACCGGGTGTCACAGTGCGTTAGATACACTGTCCTTTCCCCCCTCTGGGACCGGGTGTCACAGTGCGTTAGATACACTGTCCTTTCCCCCTCTGGGACCGGGTGTCACAGTGCGTTAGATACACTGTCCTTTGTTCAATCCTGTCCCGCAGCCAGAGAACAGAACCAAACTGGATCCAACCTCAGTGCCTCTCTGTCTCTCTCTGTCCAGCATTCGACACTGTCCCGTAAGTTTGTGGAGGTGATGACCGAGTATAACGCCACTCAATCCAAGTACCGGGATCGCTGCAAGGATAGGATCCAGCGGCAGCTGGAGATCAGTGAGTTCCTGGCCAGCTCTCTCTCTCTCTCACACTCCCTCACTCTCTCTCACTCTCACACACTCACTCACTCTCTCTCTCTCTCAGTCACTCACTTTCTCTCTCTCTCTCACACTCACTCACTCTCTCTCTCTCTCACTCACTCCCTCTCTCTCTCTCTCTCTCACACTCCCTCACTCTCTCTCACTCTCACACACTCACTCACTCTCTCTCTCTCTCACTCACTCCCTCTCTCTCTCTCTCTCACACTCCCTCACTCTCTCTCACTCTCACACACTCACTCACTCTCTCTTTCTCTCACTCACTCCCTCTCTCTCTCTCTCTCACACACTCCCTCACTTTCTCTCTCACACACTCACTCTCTCTCTTTCTCTCTCACACACTCCTTCACTCTCTCTCTCACACACTCACTCTCTCTCTCTCACACACTCACTCTCTCTCTCTCACACACTCACTTTCTCTCTCTCACACACTCCCTCACTCTCTCTCTCTCACACACTCCCTCACTCTCTCTCTCTCACACACTCACTCTCTCTCTCTCACACACTCCCTCACTCTCTCTCTCTCTCACACACTCACTCGCTCTCTCTCTCTCTCACACACTCCCTCACTCTCTCTCTCTCACACACTCCCTCACTCTCTCTCTCACACACTCACTCACTCTCTCTCTCTCACACACTCACTTTCTCTCTCTCACACACTCCCTCACTCTCTCTCTCTCACACACTCCCTCACTCTCTCTCTCTCACACACTCACTTTCTCTCTCTCACACACTCCCTCACTCTCTCTCACACACTCCCTCACTCTCTCTCTCTCTCACACACTCACTCGCTCTCTCTCTCTCACACACTCACTCACTCTTCTCTCTCTCTCACACTCCCTCACTCTCTCTCTCTCTCTCTCACACACTCACTCGCTCTCTCTCTCACACACGCACTCGCTCTCTCTCTCTCACACACTCACTCTCTCTCACTCTCTCTCTCTCTCTCACACACTCCCTCACTCTCTCTCTCACACACTCACTCACTCTCTCACTTACACTCACTCCCTCTCTCTCTCTCTCACACACTCACTCACTCTCTCTCTCACACACACTCCCTCACTCTCTCTCTCTCTCACACACTCCCTCACTCTCTCTCTCTCTCACACACTCCCTCTCTCTCTCTCTCACACACACACTCCCTCACTCTCTCTCCCTCACACACTCCCTCACTCTCTCTCTCACACACTCCCTCACTCTCTCTCTCTCACACACTCCCACTCGCTCTCTCTCTCATACACTCCCTCTCTCTCTCTCTCTCTCACTCACTCTCTCACTCACACACTTGCACACACACACTCACACACTCGTGCGCGCACAAACACACTCATGCACACATACACTCGCACACACACACACACTCACACTCAGACACACACAGCATGATCCCAAACTGTGTGATTGCCGGGAATGACAATGTTCCTCTCTTTGTCCCCCTCTCACAGCTGGCAGGACCACTACGAATGAGGAGTTGGAGGACATGTTAGAGAGCGGGAAATTAGCCATCTTCACTGATGATGTGAGCAGACTCATCCCAGGTTTCGATTGGACAATATATCTGACCCCTGTTAAAGAGGGAGTCTCTCTGTCAGGGACCCCTGTTAAAGAGGGAGTCTCTCCGTCAGGGACCCCTGTTAAAGAGGGAGTCTCTCCGTCAGGGACCCCTGTTAAAGATAGCAGGTTACAGAGATAGGGAGGGCTGTAGGGGCTGGAGGAGGTTACAGAGATAGGGAGGGTTGTAGGGGCTGGAGGAGGTTACAGAGAAAGGAGGGTTGGAGGGGCTGGAGGAGGTTACAGAGATAGGGAGGGTTGAAGGGGGCTGGAGGAGGTTACAGTGATAGGGAGGGTAGTAGGGACTGGAGGAGGTTACAGAGATAGGGAGGGTAGTAGCGACTGGAGGAGGTTACAGAGATAGGGAGGGTTGTAGGGGCTTGAGGAGGTTACAGAGATAGGGAGGGTTGTAGGGGCTGGAGGAGGTTAAAGAGATAGGGAGGGTTGTAGGGGGTTGGAGGAGGTTACAGAGATAGGGAGGATTGAAGGGGGCTGGAGGAGGTTACAGCGATAGGGAGGGTAGTAGGGACTGGAGGAGGTTACAGAGATAGGGAGGGTAGTAGCGACTGGAGGAAGTTACAGAGATAGGGAGGGTTGTAGGGGCTGGACGAGGTTACAGAGATAGGGAGGGGTGTAGGGGTTGGAGGAGGTTACAGAGATAAGGAGGGTTGTAGGGGCTGGAGGAGGTTACAAAAATAGGGAGTGTTGTGGGGGTTGGAGGAGGTTACAGAGATAGGGAGGGTTGTCAGGGCTGGAGGAGGTTACAGAGATAGGGAGGGGTGTAGGGGCTGGAGGAGATTACAGAGATAGGGAGGGGTGTAGGAGGCTGGAGGAGGTTACAGAGATAGGGAGGGTTGTAGGAGGCTGGAGGAGGTTACAGAGATAGGGAGGGTTGTAGGAGGCTGGAGGAGGTTACAGAGATAGGGAGGGTTGTAGGGGCTGGAGGAGGTTACAGAGATAGGGAGGGGTGTAGGGGCTGGAGGAGATTACAGAGATAGGGAGGGCTGTAGGGGCTGGAGGAGGTTACAGAGATAGGGAGGGGTGTAGGGACTGGAGGAGGTTACAGAGATAGGGAGGGATGTAGGGACTGGAGGAGGTTACAGAGATAGGGAGGGATGTAGGGGCTGGAGGGGGTTACAGAGATAGGGAGGGTTGTAGGGGCTGGAGGAGGTTACAGAGATAGGGAGGGTTGTAGGGGCTGGAGGAGGTTACAGAGATAGGGAGGGTTGTAGGGGCTGGGGGAGGTTACAGAGATAGGGATGGTTGTAGGGGCTGGAGGAGGTTACAGAGATAGGGATGGTTGTAGGGGCTGGAGGAGGTTACAGAGATAGGGAGGGTTGTAGGGGCTGAAGGAGGTTATAGAGATAGGGAGGGTTGTAGGGGCTGAAGGAGGTTACAGAGATAGGGAGGGGTGTAGGGGCTGAAGGAGGTTACAGAGATAGGGAGGGGTGTAGGGGGCTGGAGAAGGTTACAGAGATAGTGGGGTGCGAGGTCAATGGCGGGATTTGAAAACCAGCAGTGCCGGACCGGGAGCCGGAGTGGGGTCAGCGGGTGATGGGCGAACAGGACTCGGTGCGAGTTTGGACACGGTGGGGTGGGGAGGGGGGGCAGCGGTATTTTGGAAGTCTGTGGTCGGTCTCCTCGACCTTGTTGTGTTCTTTCTCAGTCCGTGCTCCCCTCTCTCTCGCTAACAGATCCGTCTTTCTCTCCCTCCCCCACCCCCCCCAACACGTTCCATCCCAACAGATCACCATGGATTCCAAGATCACCAAACAGGCCCTGAACGAGATCGAGACCCGCCACACCGAGATCATCAAACTGGAGAACAGCATCCGGGAGCTCCACGACATGTTCGTCGACATGGCGATGCTGGTGGAGAGCCAGGTGAGGCCGTGCCCCTGGCACCCGCCCCGCACATGGTGGCTGAGTTCGCTTCGGAAAGGGCCAGGCTTCATCTCGGGCCTAGTGCTGAGTTAACTGGTCTCACTCGCCTGGGTGGGGTTGGGACCGCCTTCGGACACACAGGGAGAGAGCGGAAAATTGACCCCCAGGCTCCACTTTGGGCCTAGTGCTGAGTTAGCAGATCTGACCAGCCGGCTGTGGGTGTGAGGTACCCCCCAGGCACGCAGGGAGTGAGCGGAAAATTAACACCCAGGATCCACTTTGGGCCTAGTGCTGAGTTAGCAGATCTGACCAGCCGGCTGTGGGTGTGAGGCCCCCCCCACCACCCCAGGCAAGCAGGGAGTGAGCGGAAAATTGACACCCAGGCTTCACTTTGGGGCCTAGTGCTGGGTTAGCAGATCTGACCAGCCAGAGGTGGGTGTGAGGGTCCCCCCACCCCAGGCACGCAGGGAGTGAGCAGAAAATTGACCCCCAGGCTTCACTTTGGGCCTAGTGCTGAGTTAGCAGATCTGACCAACCAGATGTGGATGTGAGGGCCCCCCCCCAGGCACGCAGGGAGTGAGCGGAAAATTAACACCCAGGATCCACTTTGGGCCTAGTGCTGGGTTAGCAGATCTGACCAGCCGGAGGCGGGTGTGAGGGGCCCCCCACGGGCACGGCAGGGAGTGAGCGGAAAATTGACACCCAGGCTTCACTTTGGGCCTAGTGCTGGGTTAGCAGCCGGGGGCCACTTCCAAGTCCCCAAGTGCCCCGCCCGCCCTCTCCTGCACCAGAGGACTGGGGGGCGATCGCCAAGGTCCTGGGTCACCCACACAAGCCCGGAAGGTAAATGGGGGGGACGGCGATTTTTGGGGTGAGGCTCCCAGGCGAATAAAGGCAAAATGCGAAAACAGCGTCAAGGGGAATGTGGCTGGAGGAGGAGGGGGCGGTGAAGTAAGGCGGATCTGGAGGGGGTGGGAGTGAGGGGGCGCTCGTGCTCCGATCGTCCGCCTGGTGTCAACTGCAAAACCTGTTTCTCCCCACCTCTCCCCGTCCCCACACCTGCCCCACCTTCCCCAACATCCCCAACTACCGCCGGACCCATCCCTTTCACCCCACCACCCCGCCCGCCCGCCCAACGATCCCCGTCCCGTCCCACAGGGAGAGATGATCGATCGGATAGAGTACAACGTGGACCATTCGGTGGACTACGTGGAGAGGGCGGTGTCCGACACCAAGAAGGCAGTCAAGTACCAGAGCAAAGCGCGCCGGGTAAGTGAGAGAGAGAGAGAGAGAGAGCGGAGAGGAAACTGGGCAATGAGTCCATCACCCACAACCTCACCCCGGGCTGTCCTGGTCCGGGGAGCGTTTGAAGGGGACGGTGTAGAGGGAGCTTTACTCTTTATCCAACCCCGTGCTGTACCTGTCCTGGGAGTGTTTGATGGGGACAGTGTAGAGGGAGCTTTACTCTGTATCTAACCCCGTGCTGTACCTGTCCTGGGAGTGTTTGGCGGGGACGGTGAAGAGGGAGCTTTACTCTGTATCTAACCCTGTGCTGTACCTGTCCTGGGAGTGTTTGATGGGGACAGTGTAGAGGGAGCTTTACTCTGTATCTAACCCCGTGCTGTACCTGTCCTGGGAGTGTTTGATGGCGACAGTGTAGAGGGAGATTTACTCTGTATCTAACCCCGTGCTGTAACTGTCCTGGGAGTGTTTGATGGGGACAGTGTAGAGGGAGCTTTACTCTGTATCTAACCCCATTCTGTACCTGTCCTGGGAGTGTTTGATGGGGACGGTGTAGAGGGAGCTTTACTCTGTATCTAACCACGTGCTATACCTGTCCTGAGTGTGTTTGATGGGGACGGTGTAGAGGGAGCTTTACTCTGTATCTAACCACGTGCTGTACCTGTCCTGGGTGTGTTTGATGGGGACGGTGGAGAGGGAGCTTTACTCTATCTAACCCCGTGCTGCACCTGTCCTGGGAGTGTTTCATGCGGAGAGTATAGAGGGAGCTTTACTCTGTATATTACCCCGTGCTGTACCTGTCCTGGGAGTGTTTGATGGGGACAGTGTAGAGGGTGCTTTACTCTGTATCTAACCCCGTGCTGTACCTGTCTTGGGAGTGTTTGATGGGGACAGTGTAGAGGGAGCTTTAGTCTGTATCTAACCCCGTGCTGTACCTGTCCTGGGAGTGTTTGATGGGGACAGTGTAGAGGGAGATTTACTCTGTATCTAACCCCGTGCTGTACCTGTCCTGGGAGTGTTTGATGGGGACAGTGTAGAGGGAGATTTACTCTATCTAATCCCGTGCTGTATCTGTCCTGGGAGTCTTTGATGGGGACAGTGTAGAGGGAGCTTTACTCTATCTAACCCCGTGCTGTACCTGTCCTGGGAGTGTTTGATGGGGACAGTGTAGAGGGAGCTTTACTCTGTATCTAACCCCGTGCTGTACCTGTCCTGGGAGTGTTTGATGGGGACAGCGTAGAGGGAGCTTTACTCTGTATCTAACCCCGTGCTGTACCTGTCCTGGGAGTGTTTGATGGGGAGAGTGTAGAGGGAGCTTTACTCTGTATCTAACCCCGTGCTGTACCTGTCCTGGGAGTGTTTGATGGGGAGAGTGTAGAGGGAGCTTTACTCTGTATCTAACCCCGTGCTGTTCCTGTCTGGGAGTGTTTGATGGGGACAGTGTAGAGGGAGATTTACTCTGTATCTAACCCCGTGCTGTACCTTTCCTGGGACTGTTTGATGGGGACAGTGTAGAGGCAGCTTTACTCTGTATCTAACCCTGTGTCTAATTCTCCATTTTTTGTCAACTCTCATTTCCCTCCCCGTTCCTCTCTCCCCCTCGGCCCTATTTCTGACACCTTCCCTCTCTCTCCCTCCCTCCCTCTCTTTTCTTCCTTCTCTGTACCTCCCTGTCTTTCTTTTCATCTCTCTCTCTCTCCCCCTCCCTCTCACGCTCCTTCCCTCTCCCTCCCTCTCTCCCTCCGTCCCTCTCTCTCTCTCTCTCTCACTCTCCCTCCCTCCCTCCCCCTCTCTGTAGAAGAAAATCATGATTATCGTCTGCTGTGTGGTGCTGGGTGTTGTCATCGCTTCGACCTTTGGCGGGATATTCGGCTAAGGGTGGCGTCACTGGATGAGGCACACGAGGGTGAGCCGGCACTTGTGCCCTCCGATGGTGAACAGCACACGCATCCCCCACCCCTGTCAGTGCCCCGAATGCCCTCGACACTTGTGGCGAAAGAGCAGGAGGCCTGTCAGGCTTGTCTCCTGTCTCATGTCTTCTGGCGCCTGGTTCCCTATGTGACCTGTTCTCTGTGTGTGTGAGAGCGTGTGTGTGTGCGTGTGCGTGTGAGCGAGTGCGTGTGTGTGCGTGTGAGAGCGTGTGTGTGCGTGTGCATGTGTGTATTTGACAGCATGTTCCCACATCCCCACCCCTCCCTTCACTCTCCCCTCCACACCCCCTACCCCACATCCTGTACTGTTTCGATGTGTTTCGATTAGTCTGCAAACAATGGTTTAATCAGGGGTCCGGAGGGGTTGGACTGGAGAACGGAGAGGAGGCTGTCATTCCCTCTCTCTCCATCTCTCTCCATCTCTCTCTCTCCATCTCTCTCCATCTCTCTCTCCATCTCTCTCTCCGTCTCTCTCTCCGTCTCTCTCCATCTCTCTCTCCATCTCTCTCTCCGTCTCTCTCCATCTCTCTCTCTCCATCTCTCTCCATCTCTCTCTCCATCTCTCTCTCCGTCTCTCTCTCCGTCTCTCTCTCCGTCTCTCTCTCCGTCTCTCTCTCCGTCTCTCTCCATCTCTCTCTCCATCTCTCTCCATCTCTCTCTCCATCTCTCTCCATCTCCACCTCCATCTCTCTCTCCGTCTCTCTCTCCGTATCTCTCTCCGTCTCTCTCCATCTCTCTCTCCATCTCTCTCTCCGTCTCTCTCCATCTCTCTCTCTCCATCTCTCTCCATCTCTCTCTCCATCTCTCTCTCCGTCTCTCTCTCCGTCTCTCTCTCCGTCTCTCTCTCCGTCTCTCTCTCCGTCTCTCTCCATCTCTCTCTCCATCTCTCTCTCCGCATCTCTCTCCATCTCTCTCTCCATCTCTCTCTCCGCATCTCTCTCCGTCTCTCTCTCCGACTCTCTCTCCATCTCTCTCTCCATCTCTCTCTCCATTTCTCTCCATCTCTCTCTCCATCTCTCTCCGTCTCTCTCTCCATCTCTCTCTCCATCTCTCTCTCCGTCTCTCTCTCCGTATCTCTCTCCGTCTCTCTCCATCTCTCTCTCCATCTCTCTCTCCGTCTCTCTCCATCTCTCTCTCTCCATCTCTCTCCATCTCTCTCTCCATCTCTCTCTCCGCATCTCTCTCCGTCTCTCTCTCCATCTCTCTCTCCATCTCTCTCTCCATTTCTCTCCATCTCTCTCTCCATCTCTCTCCGTCTCTCTCTCCATCTCTCTCTCCATCTCTCTCTCCGTCTCTCTCTCCGTATCTCTCTCCGTCTCTCTCCATCTCTCTCTCCATCTCCCTCTCTCTCACTCGCAGCCCTGAGGTGCATGTGTTTTGCAGGAGAGAGAGAGAGAGAGACTGAGGGACAGAGAGAGAGAGACTGTGGGGGAGAGAGAGAGAGACGGGGGGGGGAGAGAGGCAGAGAGAGAGGGAGAGGGAGAGGTTGCCTCTCAGTAAAACTCTGCCCCAGAGCCCGTCTCCCCTTCGAAGTGATGATCTCCCACACCACCTTCCCCAAAACCATCCATTACCTTCTCTCTCTCTCTCTCTCTCTCTCCCTCTCTCTCTCTCCCTCTCTGTCTCTCTTTCTCTCTCTCTCTCTCCCTCTCTCTCTCTCTCTCTCTCTCTCTGTCTCTCTCTCTCCTCTCTCTCTCTCTCTCTCTCTGTCTCTCTTTCTCTCTCTGTCTCTCCCTCTCTCTATCTCTGTCTCTATCTCTGAGGGAGAGAGAGAGTGGGTGGGGGGGGAAGGTGGTGAAAAAGGGAAACATGCCCAAAGCCCCCACCCCCTTCCTGGACCCACAAGCACAAACTGAGCCCCAGACCCTCCAACAAGAGGTTTCCAAATGAAACCCCCCCAAAACCAGCTAGTTGGAGGCAGTAACAGTGGTCTGCCACTGGGTGGTGGTAATGACCATGAATCCAGGTGGCTGCAGTCCCAGCTGGGAACCACTGGGTGGGGGTGTTGACCACTGATTTGGGTGGTTGCAGACCTAACTTGGCACCACTAGATGGGGGTGTTGACCATGAACCCCCGTGGTTGCAGTACCAGCTGGCCACCCATAGGTGGGAGTATTGACAGTGAACCTGGGCGGCTGCAGTCCCAGTTGGCCACCACTGGGTGGAGGTGTTGACCACAAATCTGGGTGACTGCAGTCCCAAAAGGCCACCACGAGGTGGGAGTGTTGACCATGAACCTGGGTGGTTGCAATCCCAGATGGGCACCACTGGGTGGGGGTGTTGACCACAAATCGGGGCACCTGCAGTCCCAAATAGGCACCACCAGGTGGGGGTGTTGAACACAGATCTGACCCTCTTAAAGGGAAAGTGCCTCCTCAGTCCCCTCCCTTCCTCAATGCTACCCCCTCCATCCCAGCTTACATTTTGATCATGTACATACTGTAAATATTGAGAGCATGTTCAGTTTTAGACCGTAATCGTGTGCAGAGTGACCGTACTGTAAGTGTGTAATGTATCCCCCCAACATTCGCTGACTCCCCCTCCATCCTGCCCTCTCCCCCTCTCCTCAATATTCACACACACAGACTCTATGCAGCTGTTTTTTTTTTATGTCTCAAATACAAACTGATTCTCCAGAGCAAAACCTCCCGCGTCTCGTCTCTTTATTTCTCGGGTGGTCAAACACACAGGCTCCCTCTCAACAGCTCAACAGTGCTGAGGGAGTGCCGCACTGTCGGAGGGTCAGTGCTGAGGGAGAGCCGCACTGTCGGAGGGTCAGTGCTGAGGGAGAGCCGCACTGTCGGAGGGTCAGCGCTGAGGGAGAGCCGCACTGTCGGAGGGTCAGCGCTGAGGGAGAGCCGCACTGTCGGAGGGTCAGTGCTGAGGGAGCGCCGCACTGTCGGAGGGTCATTGCTGAGGGAGCGCCGCACTGTCGGAGGGTCAGTGCTGAGGGAGCGCCGCACTGTCGGAGGGTCAGTGCTGAGGGAGAGCCGCACGGTCGGAAGGTCATTGCTGAGGGAGCTCCGCACTGTCGGAGGGTCAGTACAGAGGGAGAGCCGCACTGTCAGAGGGTCAGAGCTGAGGGAGCGCCGCACTGTTGCAGGGTCAGTGCTGAGGGCGGGAGGCACTGTGGGAGGGTCAGTACTGAGGGAGAGCCGCACTGTCGGAGGGTCAGTGCTGAGGGAGCGCCGCACTGTCGGATGGTCGGTGCTGAGGGAGCGCCGTACTGTCGGAGGGTCAGTGCTGAGGGAGCGCCGCACTGTCGTAGGGTCAGTACTGAGGGAGAGCCGCACTGTCAGAGGGCCAGTGCTGAGGGAGAGCCGCACAGTCAGAGGGTCAGTACTGAGGCAGCGCCGCACTGTCGGAGGGTCAGTACTGAGGGAGAGCCGCACTGTTGGAGGGACAGTGCTGAGGGACTGCCTCACTGTCGGAGGGTCAGTGCTGATGGAGAGCCGTACTGTCGGAGGGTCAGTACTGAGGGAGCGCCGCACTGTCGGAGGGTCAGCATGAGGGAGAGCAGCACTGTCGTAGGGTCAGTACTGAGGGAGTGCCGCAGAGTCGGAGCGTCAGTGCTGAGGGAGCGCCGCAATTTCGGAGGGACAGTGCTGAGGGAGCGCCGCACTGTCGGAGGGTCAGCACTGAGGGAGAGCCGGACTGTCGGAGGGTCAGTGCTGAGGGAGGTCCGCTGTGTCGGAGGGTAAGGTCAGATTGAGCGCCGGACTCTCGGAGGGTCAGTACTGACGGAGGGCCGCACTGTGGGAGGGTCAGTACTGAGGGAGCGCCGCACAGTCGGAGGGTCAGTACTGAGGGAGAGCCGCACTGTCGGAGGGTCAGTGCTGAGGGAGCGCCGCACAGTCGGAGGGTCAGTACTGAGGGAGAGCCGCACTGTCGGAGGGTCAGTGCTGAGGGAGCGCCGCACGGTCGGAGGGTCAGTGCTGAGGGAGAGCCGCACTGTCGGAGGGTCAGTGCTGAGGGAGTGCCGCACTGTGGGAGGGTCAGTGCTTAGGGAGCACCGCACTGTCAGAGGGTCAGTACTGAGGGAGCGCCGCACTGTCAGAGGGTCAGTGCTGAGGGAGAGCCGCACTGTCGTAGGGTCAGTGCTGAGGGAGCGCCGCACTGTCGGAGGGTCAGTACTGAGGGAGAGCTGCACTGTCGGAGGGTCAGCGCTGAGGGATAGCCGGACTGTCGGATGGTCAGTGCTGAGGGAGCGCCGCGCTGTCGGAGGGTCAATACTGAGGGAGCGCCGCACTGTCGGAGGGTCAGTACTGAGGGAGAGCCGCACTGTCGGAGGGTCAGTACTGAGGGAGTGCCGCACTGTCGGAGGGTCAGTACTGAGGGAGTGCCGCAGTGTCGGAGGGTCAGGGCAGAGTGAGCGCCGCACTGTCGGAGCGTCAATACTCAGGGGACGCCGCACTTTCGGAGGGTCAGTGCTGAGGGAGCGCCGCACAGTCGGAGGGTCAGTGCTGAGGGGGAGCCGCACTGTCGGAGGGCCAGTACTGAGGGAGAGCCGCACTGTCGGAGGTTCAGTACTGAGGGAGCGCCGCACTGTGGGAGGGTCAGTGCTGAGGGAGCGCCGCGCAGTCGGAGGGTCAGTGCTGAGGAAGAGCCGCACTGTCGGAGGGTCAGGGCTGAGGGAGCTCCGCACGGACGGAGAGTCAGTACTGACAGAGGGCCGCACTGACGGAGGGTCAGTGCTGATGGAGAGCCGCACTGTCGGAGGGTCAGCATGAGGGAGAGCCGCGCTGTCGGAGTGTCAGTCCTGAGGGAGCGCCGCACTGTCATAGGGTCAGTGCTGAGGGAGTGCCGCAGAGTCGGAGGGTCAGTGCTGAGGTAGCGCCGCAAAGTCGGAGGGACAGTACTGAGGGAGCGCCGCACTGTCGAAGGGTCAGTGCTGAGGCAGCGCCGCACTGTTGGAGGGTCAGTGCTGAGGGAGCGCCGCGCTGTCGTCAGTACTGAGAGAGTTCCACAGTGTCGGAGGGTCAGTGCTGAGGGAGCGCCGCACTGTCGAAGGGTCAGTGCTGAGGCAGCGCCGCACTGTCGGAGGGTCAGTGCTGAGGGAGCGCCGCACTGTCGAAGGGTCAGTGCTGAGGCAGCGCCGCACTGTCGGAGGGTCAGTACTGAGAGAGTGCCGCAGTGTCGGAGGGTCAGTACTGAGGGAGTGCCGCTGTGTCGGAGGGTCAGTACTGAGGGAGTGCCGCAATGTCGGAGTGTCAGTGCTGAGGGAGAGCCGGACTGTCGGAGCGTCAGTGCTGAGGGAGCGCCGCGCTGTCGGAGCATCAGTGCTGATGGAGCGCCGCACTGTCGGAGGGTCAGTACAGAGGGAGTGCCGCAGTGTCAGAGGGTCAGGGCAGAGTGAGCGGCGCACTCTCGGAGGGTCAGTGCTGAGAGAGTGCCGCAATGTCGGACGGTCAGTACTGAGGGAGCACCGCACTGTCGGAGGGTCAGTACTGAGGGAGCGCAACACTGTCGGAGGGTCAGTACTGAGTGGACGCCGCACTGTCGGAGGGTCAGTGCTGAGGTAGCGCCGCACTGACGGGTGGTCAGAGCTGCGGGAGAGCAGCACTGTCGGAGGGTCAGAACTGAGGGAGCGCCGCACTGTCAGAGGGTCAGTACTGAGTGGACGCCGCACTGTCGGAGGGTCAGTGCTGAGGGAGAGCCGCACTATCGGAGGGTCAGTACTGAGTGAGATCCGCACTGCTGGAGGGTCAGTACTGAAGGAGCGCCGCACTGTCGGAGGGTTAATACTGAGGGAGAGCCGAACTGTCGGAGGGTCAGTGCTGAGGGAGCGCCGCAATGTCAGTGGGTCAGAGCTGCAGGAGAGCAGCACTGTCGGAGGGTCAGTACAGAGGGAGAGCCGCACTGTCGGAGGGTCAGTACTGAGGGAGCGCCGCACTGTCGGAGGGTCAGTACTGAGGGAGCGCGGCACTGTTGGAGGGTCAGTGCTGAGGGAGAGCCGCACTGTCGTAGGGTCAGTACTGAGGGAGCGCCGCACTGTCGGAGGGTCAGTACTGAGGGACAGCCGCACTGTCGGTGGGTCAGAGCTGCAGGAGATCCGCACTGTCGGAGGGTCAGTACTGAGGGAGCGCCACACTGTCTGAGGGTCAGTGCTGAGCGAGAGCCGCACTGTCGGAGGGTCAGTAGAGAAGGAGAGCCGCAATGTCGGAGGGTCAGTACAGATAGAGAGCCGGACTGTCGGAGGGTCAGTGCTGAGGGAGCGCCGCACTGTCGGAGGGTCAGTACTGAAGGAGAGCCGCACTGTCGGAGGGTCAGTACAGAGGGAGAGCCGGACTGTCGGAGGGTCAGTGCTGAGGGAGCGCCGCACTGTCGGAGGGTCAGTACTGAGGGAGAGCTGCACTGTCGGAGGGTCAGTACAGAGGGAGTGCCGGACTGTCGGAGGGCCAGTACTGAGGGAGTGCCGCACTGTCGGAGGATCAGTGCTGAGGGAGTGCCGCAGAGTCGGAGGGTCAGTAATGACGGAGGGCCGCAATGTCGGAGGGTCAGTGCTAATGGAGAGCCGCAGAGTCGGAGGGTCAGGGCTGAGTGAGCGCCGCTCTGTCGGAGTGTCAGTGCTGAGGGAGAGCTGCACTGTCGGAGGGTCAGCGCTGAGGGATAGCCGGACTGTCGGATGGTCAGTGCTGAGGGAGCGCCGCGCTGTCGGAGGGTCAATACTGAGGGAGCACCGCACTGTCGGAGGGTAAGTACTGAGGGAGAGCCGCACTGTCGGAGGGTCAGTACTGAGGGAGTGCCGCACTGTCGGAGGGTCAGTACTGAGGGAGTGCCGCAGTGTCGGAGGGTCAGTGCTGAGGGAGAGCCGGACTGTCGGAGCGTCAGTGCTGAGGGAGCGCCGCGCTGTCGGAGCATCAGTGCTGATGGAGCGCCGCGCTGTCGGAGGGTCAGTACTGAGGGAGTGCCGCAGTGTCAGAGGGTCAGGGCAGAGTGAGCGGCGCACTCTCGGACGGTCAGTACTGAGGGAGAGCCGCACTGTCGGAGGGTCAGTGCTGAGGGAGCGCCGCACTGTCGGACGGTCAGTACTGAGGGAGCGCCGCACTGTCGGAGGGTCAGTACTGAGGGAGAGCCGGACTGTCAGGGGGTCAGTACTGAGGGAGCGCCGCACTGTCGGAGGGTCAGTACAGAGGGAGAGCCGGACTGTCGGAGGGTCAGTGCTGAGGGAGAGCCGCACTGTCGGATGGTAAGTGCTGAGGGAGTGCCGCACAGTCGGAGGGTCAGTTCTGACGGAGGGCCGCAATGTCGGAGGGTCAGTGCTGATGGAGAGCCGCAATGTCGGAGGGTCAGCATGAGGGAGATTCGCACTGTCGGAGTGTCAGTGTTGAGGGAGCGCCGCACTGTCGGAGCGTAAGTGCTGAGGGAGCGCCGCGCTGTCGGAGGGTCAGTACTGAGGGAGTGCCGCAGAGTCAGAGCGTCAGGGCTGAGTGAGCGCCGCACTCTCGGAGGGTCAGCGCTGAGAGAGCGCAGCACTGTCGGAGGGTCAGTGCTGAGGGAGAGCCGCACTGTCGGAGGGTCAGTGTTGAGGCAGCGCCGCACTGTCGGAGGGTCAGTGCTGAGGGAGCGCCGCACTGTTGGAGGGTCAGTACTGAGGGAGATCTGCACTGTTGGAGGGTCAGCGCTGAGGGAGAGCCAGACGGTCGGAGGATCAGTGCTGAGGGACCGCCGCACTGTCGGAGGGTCAGTGCTGAGGGAGCGCCACACTGTCGGAGGGTCAGTGCTGAGGGAGAGCCGCACTGTTGTAGGGTGAGTGCTGAGGGAGAGCCGCGCTGTCGGAGAGTCAGTACTGAGGGAGTGCCGCACTGTAGGTGGGTCAGTTCTGAGGAAGTGCCGCACTGACGGAGGGTCAGTACTGAGGGAGAGCCGCACTTTCGGAGGGTCAGTGCTGAGGGAGCGCCGCACTGTAGGATGGTCAGCGCTGAGGGAGAGCCGGACTGTCGGAGGGTCAGTGCTGTGGGAGTGCAGCACTGTCGGAGGGTCAGTACTGAGGGAGCGCCGCTGTGTCGGAGATTCAGGTCAGAGTAGGCGGCGTACTCTCGGAGGGTCAGTCTTGAGAGAGTGCAGCACTGTCGGAGGGTAAGCGCTGAGGGAGCGCCGCACTGTCGGAGGGTCACTACTGAGGGAGAGCCGCACTGTCGGAGGGTAAGTGCTGAGGGAGCGCCGCACTGTCGGAGGGTCAGTGCTGAGGGAGCGCCGCACTGTCGGAGGGTCAGTGCTGAGGGAGCGCCGCACTGTCGGAGGGTCAGTGCTGAGGGAGTGCCGCACTGTCGGATGGTCAGTACTGAGGGAGAGCCGCACTGTCGGAGGGTCAGTGCTGAGGGAGAGCCGCACTGTCGGAGGGTCAGTACTGAGGGAGAGCCGCACTGTCGGAGGGTAAGTGCTGAGGGAGCGCCGCACTTTGGGAGGGTCAGTACTGAGGGAGCGCCGCACTGTCGGAGGGTCAGCCCTGAGGGAGAGCCGCACTGTCGGAGGGTCAGTACTGAGGGAGCGCCGCACTTTGGGAGGATCAGTACTGAAGGAGCGCCGCACTGTCGGAGGGTCAGTACTGAGGGAGAGCCGCACTGTCTGAGGGTCAGTACTGAGCGAGAGCCGCAATGTCGGTGGGTCAGTACAGATAGAGAGCCGGACTTTCGGAGGGTCAGTGCTGAGGGAGCGCCGCACTGTCGGAGGGTCAGTGCTGAGGGAGCGCCGCACTGTCGGAGGGTCAGTACTGAAGGAGAGCCGCACTGTCGGAGGGTCAGTACAGAGGGAGAGCCGCACTGTCGGAGGGTCAGTGCTGAGGGAGCGCCGCACTGTCGGAGGGTCAGTACTGAGGGAGCGCCGCACTGTCGGAGGGTCAGTACTGAGGGAGAGCTGCACTGTCGGAGGGTCAGTACAGAGGGAGTGCCGGATTGTCGGAGGGCCAGTACTGAGGGAGTGCCGCACTGTCGGAAGATCAGTGCTGAGGGAGTGCCGCAGAGTCGGAGGGTCAGTAATGACGGAGGGCCGCAATGTCGGAGGGTCAGTGCTAATGGAGAGCCGCAGAGTCGGAGGGTCAGGGCTGAGTGAGCGCCGCTCTGTCGGAGTGTCAGTGCTGAGGGAGAGCTGCACTGTCGGAGGGTCAGTGCTGAGGGAGCGCCGCACTGTCGGAGGGTCAGTGCTGAGTGAGAGCCGCACTGTCGGAGGGTCATTACTGAGGGAGTGCCGCACTGTCGGAGCGTCAGTGCTGAGGGAGAGCCGCACTGTCGGAGGGTCAGTACAGAGGGAGAGCCGGACTGTCAGGGGGTCAGTACTGAGGGAGCGCCGCACTGTCGGAGGGTCAGTACAGAGGGAGAGCCGGACTGTCGGAGGGTCAGTGCTGAGGGAGAGCCGCACTGTCGGATGGTAAGTGCTGAGGGAGTGCCGCACAGTCGGAGGGTCAGTTCTGACGGAGGGCCGCAATGTCGGAGGGTCAGTGCTGATGGAGAGCCGCAATGTCGGAGGGTCAGCATGAGGGAGATTCGCACTGTCGGAGTGTCAGTGTTGACGGAGCGCCGCACTGTCGGAGCGTAAGTGCTGAGGGAGCGCCGCGCTGTCGGAGGGTCAGTACTGAGGGAGTGCCGCAGAGTCAGAGCGTCAGGGCTGAGTGAGCGCCGCACTCTCGGAGGGTCAGCGCTGAGAGAGCGCAGCACTGTCGGAGGGTCAGTGCTGAGGGAGAGCCGCACTGTCGGAGGGTCAGTGTTGAGGCAGCGCCGCACTGTCGGAGGGTCAGTGCTGAGGGAGCGCCGCACTGTTGGAGGGTCAGTACTGAGGGAGATCCGCACTGTTGGAGGGTCAGCGCTGAGGGAGAGCCAGACGGTCGGAGGATCAGTGCTGAGGGAGAGCCGCACTGTCGGAAGGACAGTACTGAGGGAGTGCCGCAGTGTCGGAGTGTCAGTGCTGAGGGAGCGCCGAACTGTCGGAGGGTCAGCGCTGATGGAGAGCAGCACTGTCGGAGCATCAGTGCTGAGGGAGCGCTGCGCTGTCGGAGGGTCAGTGCTGAGGCAGAGCCGCAGTGTCGGGCGGTCAGGGCAGAGGGAGAGCAGCACTGTCAGAGCATCAGTGCTGAGGGAGCGCCGCACTGTCGGAGGGTCAGTGCTGAGGGAGCGCCGAACTGTCGGAGGGTCAGCGCTGATGGAGAGCAGCACTGTCGGAGCATCAGTGCTGAGGGAGAGCCGCGCTGTCGGAGAGTCAGTACTGAGGGAGTGCCGCACTGTAGGTGGGTCAGTTCTGAGGAAGTGCCGCCCTGACGGAGGGTCAGTACTGAGGGAGTGCCGCACTGTCAGAGGGTCAGTGTTGAGGGAGCGCCGCACTGTCGGAGGGTCAGTACTGAGGGAGAGCCGCACTTTCGGAGGGTCAGTGCTGAGGGAGTGCCGCCCTGTAGGATGGTCAGCGCTGAGGGAGAGCCGGACTGTCGGAGGGTCAGTGCTGTGGGAGTGCAGCACTGTCGGAGGGTCAGTACTGAGGGAGCGCCGCTGTGTCGGAGATTCAGGTCAGAGTAGGCGGCGTACTCTCGGAGGGTCAGTCTTGAGAGAGTGCCGCACTGTCGGAGGGTAAGCGCTGAGGGAGCGCCGCACTGTCGGAGGGTCACTACTGAGGGAGAGCCGCACTGTTGGAGGGTAAGTGCTGAGGGAGCGCCGCACTGTCGGAGGGTCAGTGCTGAGGGAGCGCCGCACTGTCGGAGGGTCAGTGCTGAGGGAGTGCCGCACTGTCGGATGGTCAGTACTGAGGGAGAGCCGCACTGTCGGAGGGTCAGTGCTGAGGGAGAGCCGCACTGTTGGAGGGTGAGTGCTGAGGGAGAGCCGCGCTGTCGGAGAGTCAGTACTGAGGGAGCGCCGCACTGTCGGAGGGTCAGTACTGAGGGAGAGCCGCACTGTAGGTGGGTCAGTTCTGAGGAAGTGCCGGCCTGACGGAGGGTCAGTACTGAGGGAGTGCCGCACTGTCAGAGGGTCAGTGTTGAGGGAGCGCCGCACTCTCGGAGGGTCAGTACTGAGGGAGTGCCGCACTGTCAGAGGGTCAGTGTTGAGGGAGCACCGCACTGTCGGAGGGTCAGTACTGAGGGAGAGCCGCACTTTCGGAGGGTCAGTGCTGAGGGAGCGCCGCACTGTAGGATGGTCAGCGCTGAGGGAGCACCGCACTGTCGGAGGGTCAGTACTGAGGGAACGCCGCTGTGTCGGAGAGTCAGGTCAGAGTAGGCGGCTCACTCTCGGAGGGTCAGTCTTGAGAGAGTGCCGCACTGTCGGAGGGTAAGCGCTGAGGGAGCGCCGCACTGTCGGAGGGTCAGTGCTGAGGGAGCGCCGCACTGTCGGAGGGTAAGTGCTGAGGGAGCGCCGCACTGTCGGAGGGTCAGTACCGAGGGAGAGCCGCACTGTCGGAGGGTCAGTACTGAGGGAGCGCCGCACTGTCGGAGGGTCAGCCCTGAGGGAGAGCCGCACTCTCGGAGGGTCAGTGCTGAGCGAGCGCCGCACTGTCGGAGGGTCAGTAGTGAGGGAGCGCCGCACTGTCGGTGGGTCAGTACTGAGGGAGCGCCGCACTGTCGGAGGGTCAGCCCTGAGGGAGCGCCGCACTGTCGGAGGGTCAGTACTGAGGGAGCGCCGCACTGTCGGAGGGTAAGTGCTGAGGGAGCGCCGCACTGTCGGAGGGTCAGTACCGAGGGAGAGCCGCACTGTCGGAGGGTCAGTACTGAGGGAGCGCCGCACTGTCGGAGGGTCAGCCCTGAGGGAGAGCCGCACTCTCGGAGGGTCAGTGCTGAGCGAGCGCCGCACTGTCGGAGGGTCAGTAGTGAGGGAGCGCCGCACTGTCGGTGGGTCAGTACTGAGGGAGCGCCGCACTGTCGGAGGGTCAGCCCTGAGGGAGAGCCGCACTGTCGGAGGGTCAGTGCTGAAGGAGAGCCGCACTGTCGGAGGGTCAGTACTGAGGGAGCGCCGCACTTTGGGAGGGTCAGTACTGAGGGAGCGCCGCACTTTGGGAGGGTCAGTACTGAGGGAGCGCCGCACTGTCGGAGGGTCAGCCCTGAGGGAGAGCCGCACTGTCGGAGGGTCAGTGCTGAGGGTGCGCCGCACTGTCGGAGGGTCAGTACTGAGGGAGCGCCGCACTGTCGGAGGGTCACTACTGAGCGAGAGCCGCATTGTTGGAGGGTCAGCGCTGAGGGAGGGCCAGATTGTCGGAGGGTCAGTACTGAGGGAGTGCCGCAGTGTCGGAGGGTCAGTACGGAGGGAGTGCTGCAATGTTGGAGTGTCAGAGGTGAGGGAGAGCCGCACTGTCGGAGGGTCAGTGCTGAGGGAGCGCCACACTGTCGGAGGGTAAGTACTGAGGGAGAGCCGCGATTTCGGTGGGTCAATGCTGAGGGGACGCCGCACTTTCGGAGGGTCAGTGCTGAGGGAGAGCCGCACTGTCGGAGAGTCAGTACTGAGGGAGTGCCGCACTGTCGGAGGGTCAGTGCTGAGGGAGAGCCGTACTGTCGGAGTGTCAGTGCTGAGGGAGCGCCGCACCGTCGGAGGGTCAGTACTGAGGGAGAGCGGCACTGTCGGAGGGTCAGGGCTGAGGGAGCGCAGAACTGTCGGAGGGTCAGTGCTGAGGGAGAGCCGCAATGTCGGAGGGTCAGTACCGAGGTACAGCCGCTCTGCCGGAGGGTCAGGACTTAGTGAGCGCCGCACTGTCGGAGGGTCAGTACTGAGGGAGAGCCGCACTGTCGGATGGGTAGTACTGAGGGAGAGCAGCACTGTCGGAGGGTCAGTACTGAGGGAGCGACGCACTGTCAAAGGGTCAGTACTGAGGGAGAGCCGTACTGTCGGAATGTCAGTGCTGAGGAGCGCCGCACTGTCGGAGGGTCAGGAATGAGGGAGAGCCGCACTGTCGGAGGGTCAGGGCTGAGGGAGCGCAGTACTGTCGGAGGGTCAGTGCTGAGGGAGCGCCGCACTGTCGGAGGGTCTGTACTGAGGGAGCGCCGCACTGTCGGAGGGTCAGTGCTGAGGGAGCGCCGCACTGTCGGAGGGTCAGTGCTGAGGGAGCGCCGCACTGTCGGAGGGTCTGTACTGAGGGAGCGCCGCACTGTCGGAGGGTCAGTGCTGAGGCAGAGCCGTACTGTCGGAGGGTCAGTGCTGAAGGAGAGCCGCACTGTCGGAGGGTCAGTACTGAGGGAGCGCCGCACTGTCGGAGGGACAGTACTGAGGGACAGGCAAACTATCGGAGGGTCAGTGCTGACGGAGAGCCACACTGTCGGAGGGTCTGTGCTGAGGGAGCGCCGCAGTGTCGGAGGGTCAGTGCTGAGGGAGAGCCGCAGTGTCGGAGGGTCAGTGCTGAGGAAACGCCGCACTGTCGGAGGGTCAGTGCTGAGGCAGACCGCAGTGTCGGAGGGTCAGTGCTGACTGAGTGCCGCACTGTCAGATGGTCAGTTCTGAGGGAGCGCCGCACAGTCGCAGGGTGAGGAATGAGGGAGAGCCGCACTGTCGGACGGTCAGTACTGAGGGAGCGCCGCACTGTCGGAGGGTCAGTACTGAGGGAGCGCCGCACTGTCGGAGGGTCAGTACTGAGGGAGAGCCGCACTGTCAGAGAATCAGTACTGAGGGAGAGCCGCACTGTCGGAGGGTCAGTACTGAGGAAGAGCCGCACTGTCGGAGAGTCAATGCTGAGGGAGCGCCGCACTGTCGGAGGGTCAGTACTGAGGGAGAGCCGCACTGTCGGAGTGTCAGTGCTGAGGGAGCGCCGCACTGTCGGAGGGTCAATGCTGAGGGAGCGCCGCTTTGTCGGAGAGTCAGTACTGAGGGAGCGTCGCACTGTTGGAGGGTCAGTGCTGAGGGAGCGCCGCACTGTCGGAGGGTCAGCCCTGAGGGAGTGCCGCACTGTCGGAGGGTCATTGCTGAGGGTGCTCCGCACTGTCGGAGAGTCAGTGCTGAGGGAGCGCCGCACTGTCAAAGGTCTGTACTGAGGGAGTGCCACACTGTCAGAGGGTCAGTACTGAGGGAGCGCCGCACTGTCGAAGGGTCAGTGCTGAGGGAGCGCCACGCTGTCGTCAGTACTGAGAGAGTTCCACAGTGTCGGAGGGTCAGTGCTGAGGGAGCGCCGCACTGTCGAAGGGTCAGTGCTGAGGCAGCGCCGCACTGTCGGAGGGTCAGTGCTGAGGGAGCGCCGCGCTGTCGTCAGTACTGAGAGAGTGCCGCAGTGTCGGAGGGTCAGTACTGAGGGAGTGCCGCAATGTCGGAGTGTCAGTGCTGAGGGAGAGCCGGACTGTCGGAGCGTCAGTGCTGAGGGAGCGCCGCGCTGTCGGAGCATCAGTGCTGAGGGAGCGCCGCGCTGTCGGAGGGTCAGTACTGAGGGAGTTCCGCAGTGTCAGAGGGTCAGGGCAGAGTGAGCGGCGCACTCTCGGAGGGTCAGTGCTGAGAGAGTGCCGCAATGTCGGAGGGTTAGTGCTGAGGGAGCACCCCAGTGTCGGAGGGTCAGTGTTGAGGGAGAGCCGCACTGTCGGAGGGTCAGCGCTGAGGGAGAGCCGCACTGTCGAAGGGTCAGCGCTGAGGGAGAGCCGCACGGTCGGAGGGTCAGCGCTGAGGGAGAGCCGCACTGTCGGAGGGTCAGCGCTGAGGGAGAGCCGCACTGTCGGAGGGTCAGTACTGAGGGAGAGACGCACTGTCGGACCATCAGTGCTGAGGGAGCGTCGCGATGTTGGAGGGTCAGTACTGAGGGAGCGCCGCACTGTCGGAGGGTCAGTACTGAAGGAGAGCCGCACTGTCGGAGGGAGAGCGCTGAGGGAGAGCCGCACTGTCGGAGGGTCAGTGCTGAGGGAGCGCCGCACTGTCGGAGCGTCAGTGCTGAGGGAGCGTCGCACAGTCGGAGGGTCAGTGCTGAGGGAGCGCCGCACTGTCGGAGGGTCAGGAATGAGGGAAAACCGCACTGTCGAAGAGTCAGTACTGAGGGAGCGCCGCACTGTCGGAGGGTCAGTGCTGAGGGAGGGCCGCACTGTCGGAGGGTCAGTACTGATGGAGCGCCGCACTGTCGGAGGGTCAGTACTGATGGAGCGCCGCACTGTCGGAGGGTCAGTACTGAGGGAGAGCCGCACCGGCGGAGGGTCAGTACTGAGGGAGAGCCGCACTGTCGAAGAGTCAGAACTGAGGGAGAGCCGCACTGTCAAAGGGTCAGTGCTGAGGGAGAGCCGCACTGTCGAAGAGTCAGTGCTGAGGGAGAGCCGCACTGTCGGAGGGTCAGTGCTGAGGGAGCGCCGCACTGTCGGACAGTCAGTACTGAGGGAGCGCCGCACTGTCGGAGGGTCAGTACTGAGGGAGCGCCGCACTGTCGGAAGGTCAGTGCTGAGGGAGCGCCGCACTGTCGGAGGGTCAGTACTGAGTGGACGCCGCACTGTCGGAGGGTCAGTGCTGAGGGAGCGCAGCACTGTCGGAGGGTCAGTACTGAGTGGACGCCGCACTGTCGGAGGGTCAGTGCTGAGGGAGAGCCGCACTGTCGGAGGGTCAGTACTGAGTGGACGCCGCACTGTCGGAGGGTCAGTACTGAGTGGACGCCGCACTGTCGGAGGGTCAGTGCTGAGGTAGCGCCGCACTGACGGGGGGTCAGAGCTGCGGAAGAGCAGCACTGTCGGAGGGTCAGAACTGAGGGAGCGCCGCACTGTCAGAGGGTCAGTACTGAGTGGACGCCGCACTGTCGGAGGGTCAGTGCTGAGGGAGAGCCGCACTATCGGAGGGTCAGTACTGAGTGAGATCCGCACTGCTGGAGGGTCAGTACTGAGGGAGCGCCGCACTGTCGGAGGGTCAGTACTGAGGGAGAGCCGCACTGTCGGAGGGTCAGTGCTGAGGGAGCGCCGCAATGTCAGTGGGTCAGAGCTGCAGGAGAGCAGCACTGTCGGAGGGTCAGTACTGAGGGAGAGCCGCACTGTCGGAGCGTCAGTACTGAGGGAGCGCGGCACTGTTGGAGGGTCAGTGCTGAGGGAGAGCCGCACTGTCGTAGGGTCAGTACTGAGGGAGCGCCGCACTCTCGGAGGGTCAGTACTGAGGGAGCACCGCACTGTCGGTGGGTCAGAGCTGCAGGAGATCCGCACTGTCGGAGGGTCAGTGCTGAGGGAGCGCCGCACTGTCTGAGGGTCAGTGCTGAGCGAGAGCCGCACTGTCTGAGGATCAGTGCTGAGCGAGAGCCGCACTGTCGGAGGGTCAGTACAGAAGGAGAGCCGCAATGTCGGAGGGTAAGTACAGATAGAGAGCCGGACTGTCGGAGGGTCAGTGCTGAGGGAGCACCGCACTGTCGGAGGGTCAGTACTGAGGGAGCGCCGCACTGTCGGAGGGTCAGTACTGAGGGAGCGCCGCACTGTCGGAGGGTCAGTACTGAGGGAGAGCCGCACTGTCGGAGAGTCAGTACTGAGGGAGAGCCGCACTGTCGGAGGGTCAGTACTGAGGAAGAGCCGCACTGTCGGAGAGTCAGTGCTGAGGGAGCGCCGCACTGTCGGAGAGTCAGTACTGAGGGAGAGCCGCACTGTCGGAGAGTCAATGCTGAGGGAGCGCCGCACTGTCGGAGGGTCAGTACTGAGGGAGAGCCGCACTGTCGGAGTGTCAGTGCTGAGGGAGCGCTGCACTGTCGGAGGGTCAGTGCTGAGGGAGCGCCGCTTTGTCGGAGAGTCAGTACTGAGGGAGGGTCGCACTGTTGGAGGGTCAGTGCTGAGGGAGCGCCGCACTGTCGGAGGGTCAGCCCTGAGGGAGTGCCGCACTGTCGGAGGGTCAATGCTGAGGGTGCGCCGCACTGTCGGACCGTCAGTGCTGAGGGAGCGCCGCACTGTCAAAGGTCTGTACTGAGGGAGTGCCACACTGTCAGAGGGTCAGTACTGAGGGAGAACCGCACTGTTGGAGCGTCAGTGCTGAGGGAGCGCCGCACTGTCGCAGGGTCAGTGCTGAGGGAGAGACACACTGTCGGAGGGACAGTGCTGAGGGAGAACCGCACTGTCAGAGGGTCAGTGCTGAGGGAGCGCCGCACTGTCGGAGGGTCAGTGCTGAGGGAGTGCCGCACTGTCGGAGAGTCAGTACTGATGGAGAGCCGCACTGTCGGAGGGTCAGCATGAGGGAGAGCCGTACTGTCGGAGGGTCAGTGCTGAGGGAGCGCCGCACTGTCGTAGGGTCAGTGCTGAGGGAGTGCCGCAGAGTCGGAGGGTCAGTGCTGAGCAAGCGCCGCAATGTCGGAGGGACAGTACTGAGGGAGCGCCGCACTGTCGAAGGGTCAGTGCTGAGGCAGCGCCGCACTGTCGGATGGTCAGTGCTGAGGGAGCGCCGCGCTGTCGTCAGTACTGAGAGAGTTCCACAGTGTCGGAGGGTCAGTGCTGAGGGAGCGCCGCACTGTCGGAGGGTCAGTGCTGAGGGAGTGCCGCACTGTCGGAGAGTCAGTACTGATGGAGAGCCGCACTGTCGGAGGGTCAGCATGAGGGAGAGCCGCGCTGTCGGAGTGTCAGTGCTGAGGGAGCGCCGCACTGTCGTAGGGTCAGTGCTGAGGGAGTGCCGCAGAGTCGGAGGGTCAGTGCTGAGCAAGCGCCGCAATGTCGGAGGGACAGTACTGAGGGAGCGCCGCACTGTCGAAGGGTCAGTGCTGAGGCAGCGCCGCACTGTTGGAGGGTCAGTGCTGAGGGAGCGCCGCGCTGTCGTCAGTACTGAGAGAGTTCCACAGTGTCGGAGGGTCAGTGCTGAGGGAGCGCCGCACTGTCGAAGGGTCAGTGCTGAGGCAGCGCCGCACTGTCGGAGGGTCAGTGCTGAGGGAGCGCCGCGCTGTCGTCAGTACTGAGAGAGTGCCGCAGTGTCGGAGGGTCAGTACTGAGGGAGTGCCGCAATGTCGGAGTGTCAGTGCTGAGGGAGAGCCGGACTGTCGGAGCGTCAGTGCTGAGGGAGCGCCGCGCTGTCGGAGCATCAGTGCTGAGGGAGCGCCGCGCTGTCGGAGGGTCAGTACTGAGGGAGTTCCGCAGTGTCAGAGGGTCAGGGCAGAGTGAGCGGCGCACTCTCGGAGGGTCAGTGCTGAGAGAGTGCCGCAATGTCGGAGGGTTAGTGCTGAGGGAGCACCCCAGTGTCGGAGGGTCAGTGTTGAGGGAGAGCCGCACTGTCGAAGAGTCAGAACTGAGGGAGAGCCGCACTGTCAAAGGGTCAGTGCTGAGGGAGAGCCGCACTGTCGAAGAGTCAGTGCTGAGGGAGAGCCGCACTGTCGGAGGGTCAGTGCTGAGGGAGCGCCGCACTGTCGGACAGTCAGTACTGAGGGAGCGCCGCACTGTCGGAGGGTCAGTACTGAGGGAGCGCAGCACTGTCGGAAGGTCAGTGCTGAGGGAGCGCCGCACTGTCGGAAGGTCAGTGCTGAGGGAGCGCCGCACTGTCGGAGGGTCAGTGCTGAGGGAGCGCAGCACTGTCGGAGGGTCAGTACTGAGTAGACGCCGCACTGTCGGAGGGTCAGTGCTGAGGTAACGCCGCACTGACGGGGGGTCAGAGCTGCGGAAGAGCAGCACTGTCGGAGGGTCAGAACTGAGGGAGCGCCGCACTGTCAGAGGGTCAGTACTGAGTGGACGCCGCACTGTCGGAGGGTCAGTGCTGAGGGAGAGCCGCACTATCGGAGGGTCAGTACTGAGTGAGATCCGCACTGCTGGAGGGTCAGTACTGAAGGAGTGCCGCACTGTCGGAGGGTTAGTACTGAGGGAGAGCCGCACTGTCGGAGGGTCAGTGCTGAGGGAGCGCCGCAATGTCAGTGGGTCAGAGCTGCAGGAGAGCCGCACTGTCGTAGGGTCAGTACTGAGGGAGCGCCGCACTGTCGGAGGGTCAGTACTGAGGGAGCACCGCACTGTCGGTGGGTCAGAGCTGCAGGAGATCCGCACTGTCGGAGGGTCAGTGCTGAGGGAGCGCCGCACTGTCTGAGGGTCAGTGCTGAGCGAGAGCCGCACTGTCGGAGGGTCAGTACAGAAGGAGAGCCGCAATGTCGGAGGGTAAGTACAGATAGAGAGCCGGACTGTCGGAGGGTCAGTGCTGAGGGAGCACCGCACTGTCGGAGGGTCAGTACTGAGGGAGAGCCGCACTGTCGGAGCGTCAGTACTGAGGGAGAGCCGCACTGTCGGAGGGTCAGTACTGAGGAAGAGCCGCACTGTCGGAGAGTCAGTGCTGAGGGAGCGCCGCGCTGTCGTCAGTACTGAGAGAGTTCCACAGTGTCGGAGGGTCAGTGCTGAGGGAGCGCCGCACTGTCGAAGGGTCAGTGCTGAGGGAGCGCCGCGCTGTCGTCAGTACTGAGAGAGTTCCACAGTGTCGGAGGGTCAGTGCTGAGGGAGCGCCGCACTGTCGAAGGGTCAGTGCTGAGGCAGCGCCGCACTGTCGGAGGGTCAGTGCTGAGGGAGCGCCGCGCTGTCGTCAGTACTGAGAGAGTGCCGCAGTGTCGGAGGGTCAGTACTGAGGGAGTGCCGCAATGTCGGAGTGTCAGTGCTGAGGGAGAGCCGGACTGTCGGAGCGTCAGTGCTGAGGGAGCGCCGCGCTGTCGGAGCATCAGTGCTGAGGGAGCGCCGCGCTGTCGGAGGGTCAGTACTGAGGGAGTTCCGCAGTGTCAGAGGGTCAGGGCAGAGTGAGCGGCGCACTCTCGGAGGGTCAGTGCTGAGAGAGTGCCGCAATGTCGGAGGGTTAGTGCTGAGGGAGCACCCCAGTGTCGGAGGGTCAGTGTTGAGGGAGAGCCGCACTGTCGGAGGGTCAGCGCTGAGGGAGAGCCGCACTGTCGAAAGGTCAGCGCTGAGGGAGAGCCGCACGGTCGGAGGGTCAGCGCTGAGGGAGAGCCGCACTGTCGGAGGGTCAGCGCTGAGGGAGAGCCGCACTGTCGGAGGGTCAGTACTGAGGGAGAGTCGCACTGTCGGACCATCAGTGCTGAGGGAGCGTCGCGATGTTGGAGGGTCAGTACTGAGGGAGCGCCGCACTGTCGGAGGGTCAGTACTGAAGGAGAGCCGCACTGTCGGAGGGAGAGCGCTGAGGGAGAGCCGCACTGTCGGAGGGTCAGTGCTGAGGGAGGGCCGCACTGTCGGAGGGTCAGTACTGATGGAGCGCCGCACTGTCGGAGGGTCAGTACTGAGGGAGAGCCGCACTGTCAAAGGGTCAGTGCTGAGGGAGAGCCGCACTGTCGAAGAGTCAGTGCTGAGGGAGAGCCGCACTGTCGAAGAGTCAGTACTGAGGGAGCGCCGCACTGTCGGACGGTCAGTACTGAGGGAGCGCCGCACTGTCGGAGGGTCAGTACTGAGGGAGCACAACACTGTCGGAGGGTCAGTACTGAGTGGACGCCGCACTGTCGGAGGGTCAGTACTGAGGGAGCGCCGCACTGTCGGAGGGTCAGTACTGAGGGAGAGCAGCACTGTCGGAGGGTCAGAACTGAGGGAGCGCCGCACTGTCAGAGGGTCAGTACTGAGTGGACGCCGCACTGTCGGAGGGTCAGTACTGAGGGAGCGCCGCACTGTCGGAGGGTCAGTGCTGAGGGAGAGCCGCACTATCGGAGGGTCAGTACTGAGTGAGATCCGCACTGCTGGAGGGTCAGTACTGAAGGAGCGCCGCACTGTCGGAGGGTTAGTACTGAGGGAGAGCCGCACTGTCGGAGGGTCAGTGCTGAGGGAGCGCCGCAATGTCAGTGGGTCAGAGCTGCAGGAGAGCAGCACTGTCGGAGGGTCAGTACTGAGGGAGAGCCGCACTGTCGGAGGGTCAGTACTGAGGGAGCGCCGCACTGTCGGAGGGTCAGTACTGAGGGAGCGCGGCACTGTCGGAGGGTCAGTGCTGAGGGAGAGCCGCACTGTCGGAGGGTCAGCCCTGAGGAAGAGCCGCACTGTCGGAGGGTAAGTGCTGAGGGAGCGCCGCACTTTGGGAGGGTCAGTACTGAGGGAGCGCCGCACTGTCGGAGGGTCAGCCCTGAGGGAGAGCCGCACTGTCGGAGGGTCAGTACTGAGGGAGCGCCGCACTTTGGGAGGGTCAGTACTGAGGGAGCGCCGCACTGTCGGAGGGTCAGTACCGAGGGAGAGCCGCACTGTCGGAGGGTCAGTACTGAGGGAGCGCCGCACTGTCGGAGAGTCAGCCCTGAGGGAGAGCCGCACTGTCGGAGGGTCAGTGCTGAGCGAGCGCCGCACTGTCGGAGGGTCAGTAGTGAGGGAGCGCCGCACTGTCGGAGGGTCAGTACTGAGGGAGCGCCGCACTGTCGGAGGGTCAGCCCTGAGGGAGCGCCGCACTGTCGGAGGGTCAGTACTGAGGGAGAGCCGCACTGTCGGAGGGTCAGTGCTGAGGGAGAGCCGCACTGTTTGAGGATCAGCGCTGAGGGAGAGCCGCACTGTCGGAGGGTCAGAACTGAGGGAGTGCCGCACTGTCGGAGTGTCAGTGCTGAGAGAGTGCCGGAATGTCGGAGGGTCAGTGCTGAGAGAGTGCCGGAATGTCGGAGGGTCAGTGCTGAGGGAGCGCTGCACTGTTGGAGGGTCAGTGCTGAGGGAGTGCTGCACTGTCGGAGTGTCAGTGCTGAGGGAGCGCCGCACTGTCGGAGGGTCAGTACAGAGGGAGAGCCGGACTGTCGCAGGGTCAGTACTGAGGGAGCGCCGCACTGTCGGAGGATCAGTAATGAGGGAGAGCCGCACTGTCGGAGGGTCATTACTGAGGGAGTGCCGCAGAGTCGGAGGGTCAGTGCTGATGGAGAGCCGTACTGTCGGAGGGTCAGTGCTGAGGGAGAGCCGCACTGTTGGAGGGTGAGTGCTGAGGGAGAGCCGCGCTGTCGGAGAGTCAGTACTGAGGGAGTGCCGCACTGTCGGAGGGTCAGTACTGAGGGAGAGCCGCACTGTCGGAATGTCAGTACTGAGGGAGAGCCGCACTGTAGGTGGGTCAGTTCTGAGGAAGTGCCGGCCTGTCGGAGGGTCAGTACTGAGGGAGTGCCGCACTGTCAGAGGGTCAGTGTTGAGGGAGCGCCGCACTCTCGGAGGGTCAGTACTGAGGGAGTGCCGCACTGTCAGAGGGTCAGTGTTGAGGGAGCGCCGCACTGTCGGAGGGTCAGTACTGAGGGTGAGCCGCACTTTCGGAGGGTCAGTGCTGAGGGAGCGCCGCACTGTAGGATGGTCAGCGCTGAGGGAGAGCCGGACTGTCGGAGGGTCAGTGCTGTGCGAGTGCAGCACTGTCGGAGGGTCAGTACTGAGGGAGCGCCGCTGTGTCGGAGAGTCAGGTGAGAGTAGGCGGCGCACTCTCGGAGGGTCAGTCTTGAGAGAGTGCCGCACTGTCGGAGGGTAAGCGCTGAGGGAACGCCGCACTGTCGGAGGGTCAGTACTGAGGTAGAGCCGCACTGTCGGAGGGTAAGTGCTGAGGGAGCGCCGCACTGTCGGAGGGTCAGTCCTGAGGGAGAGCCACACTGTCGGAGGGTCAGTGCTGAGGGAGAGCCGCACTGTCGGAGGGTCAGTACTGAGGGAGAGCCGCACTGTCGGAGGGTAAGTGCTGAGGGAGCGCCGCACTTTGGGAGGGTCAGTACTGAGGGAGCGCCGCACTGTCGGAGGGTCAGCCCTGAGGGAGAGCCGCACTGTCGGAGGGTAAGTGCTGAGGGAGCGCCGCACTTTGGGAGGGTCAGTACTGAGGGAGCGCCGCACTTTTGGAGGGTCAGTACTGAGGGAGCGCCGCACTTTGGGAGGGTCAGTACTGAAGGAGCGCCGCACTGTCGGAGGGTCAGTACTGAGGGAGCGCCGCACTGTCGGAGGGTCAGCCCTGAGGGACAGCCGCACTGTCGGAGGGTCAGTGCTGAGGGAGCGCCGCACTGTCGGAGGGTCAGTAGTGAGGGAGCGCCGCACTGTTGGAGGGTCAGTACTGAGCGAGCGCCGCACTGTCGGAGGGTCAGCCCTGAGGGAGCGCCGGACTGTCGGTGGGTCAGTACTGAGGGAGCACCGCACTTTGGGAGGGTCGTTATTGAGGGAGCGCCGCACTTTGGGAGGGTCAGTACTGAGGGAGCGCCGCACTGTCGGAGGGTCAGTACCGAGGGAGAGCCGCACTGTCGGAGGGTCAGTACTGAGGGAGCGCCGCACTGTCGGAGGGTCAGCCCTGAGGGAGAGCCGCACTGTCGGAGGGTCAGTGCTGAGCTAGTGCCGCACTGTCGGAGGGTCAGTAGTGAGGGAGCGCCGCACTGTCGGAGGGTCAGTACTGAGGGAGCGCCGCACTGTCGGAGGGTCAGCCCTGAGGGAGCGCCGCACTGTCGGAGGGTCAGTACTGAGGGAGCGCCGCACTTTGGGAGGGTCAGTACTGAGGGATCGCCGCACTTTGGGAGGGTCAGTACTGAGGGAGCGCCGCACTGTCGGAGGGTCAGCCCTGAGGGAGAGCCACACTGTCGGAGGGTCAGTGCACAGCGAGTGCCGCAGTGTCGGAGGGTCAGTACGGAGGGAGTGCCGCAATGTCGGAGTGTCAGAGGTGAGGGAGAGCCGCACTGTCGGAGGGTCAGTGCTGAGGGAGCGCCACACTGTCGGAGGGTAAGTACTGAGGGAGAGCCGCACTTTCGGTGGGTCAATGCTGAGGGGACGCCGCACTTTCGGAGGGTCAGTGCTGAGGGAGAGCCGCACTGTCGGAGAGTCAGTACTGAGGGAGTGCCGCACTGTCGGAGGGTCAGTGCTGAGCGAGAGCCGTACTGTCGGAGTGTCAGTGCTGAGGGAGCGCCGCACTGTCGGAGAGTCAGTACTGAGGGAGAGCGGCACTGTCGGAGGGTCAGGGCTGAGGGAGCGCAGAACTGTCGGAGGGTCAGTGCTGAGGGAGAGCCGCAACGTCGGAGGGTCAGTACCGAGGTACAGCCGCTCTGTCGGAGGGTCAGGACTTAGTGAGCGCCGCACTGTCGGAGGGTCAGTACTGAGGGAGAGCCGCACTGTCGGATGGGCAGTACTGAGGGAGAGCAGCACTGTCGGAGGGTCAGTAGTGAGGGAGCGCCGCACTGTTGGAGGGTCAGTACTGAGGGAGCGCCGCACTGTCGGAGGGTCAGTACTGAAGGAGAGCCGCACTGTCGGAGGGAGAGCGCTGAGGGAGAGCCGCACTGTCGGAGGGTCAGTGCTGAGGGAGCGCCGCACTGTCGGAGCGTCAGTGCTGAGGGAGCGTCGCACAGTCGGAGGGTCAGTGCTGAGGGAGCGCCGCACTGTCGGAGGGTCAGGAATGAGGGAAAACCGCACTGTCGAAGAGTCAGTACTGAGGGAGCGCCACACTGTCGGAGGGTCAGTGCTGAGGGAGGGCCGCACTGTCGGAGGGTCAGTACTGATGGAGCGCCGCACTGTCGGAGGGTCAGTACTGATGGAGCGCCGCACTGTCGGAGGGTCAGTACTGAGGGAGAGCCGCACTGTCGAAGAGTCAGAACTGAGGGAGAGCCGCACTGTCAAAGGGTCAGTGCTGAGGGAGAGCCGCACTGTCGAAGAGTCAGTGCTGAGGGAGAGCCGCACTGTCGGAGGGTCAGTGCTGAGGGAGCGCCGCACTGTCGGAGGGTCAGTGCTGAAGGAGAGCCGCACTGTCGGAGGGTCAGTACTGAGGGAGCGCCGCACTGTCGGAGGGACAGTACTGAGGGACAGCCAAACTATCGGAGGGTCAGTGCTGACGGAGAGCCACACTGTCGGAGGGTCTGTGCTGAGGGAGCGCCGCAGTGTCGGAGGGTTAGTGCTGAGGGAGAGCCGCAGTGTCGGAGGGTCAGTGCTGAGGAAGCGCCGCACTGTCGGAGGGTCAGTGCTGAGGCAGACCGCACTGTCGGAGGGTCAGTACTGAGGGAGCGCCGCACTGTCGGAGGGTCAGTACTGAGGGAGAGCCGCACTGTCATAGGGTCAGTACTGAGGGAGAGCCGCACTGTCGGAGGGTCAGCGCTGACGTAGAGTCGAACTGTCGGAGGGTCAGTGCTGACTGAGTGCCGCACTGTCAGATGGTCAGTTCTGAGGGAGCGCCGCACAGTCGCAGGATGAGGAATGAGGGAGAGCCGCACTGTCGGAGGGTCAGTACTGAGGGAGCGCCGCACTGTCGGAGGGTCAGTACTGAGGGAGCGCCGCACTGTCGGAGGGTCAGTACTGAGGGAGAGCCGCACTGTCGGAGAGTCAGTACTGAGGGAGAGCCGCACTGTCGGAGGGTCAGTACTGAGGAAGAGCCGCACTGTCGGAGAGTCAGTGCTGAGGGAGCGCCGCACTGTCGGAGAGTCAGTACTGAGGGAGAGCCACACTGTCGGAGAGTCAATGCTGAGGGAGCGCCGCACTGTCGGAGGGTCAGTACTGAGGGAGAGCCGCACTGTCGGAGTGTCAGTGCTGAGGGAGCGCCGCACTGTCGGAGGGTCAGTACTGAGGGAGTGCCGCACTGTCGGAGGGTCAGTGCTGAGCGAGAGCCGTACTGTCGGAGTGTCAGTGCTGAGGGAGCGCCGCACTGTCGGAGAGTCAGTACTGAGGGAGAGCGGCACTGTCGGAGGGTCAGGGCTGAGGGAGCGCAGAACTGTCGGAGGGTCAGTGCTGAGGGAGAGCCGCAACGTCGGAGGGTCAGTACCGAGGTACAGCCGCTCTGTCGGAGGGTCAGGACTTAGTGAGCGCCGCACTGTCGGAGGGTCAGTACTGAGGGAGAGCCGCACTGTCGGATGGGCAGTACTGAGGGAGAGCAGCACTGTCGGAGGGTCAGTACTGAGGGAGCGACGCACTGTCAAAGGGTCAGTACTGAGGGAGAGCCGTACTGTCGGAGTGTCAGTGCTGAGGGAGAGCCACACTGTCAGAGCGTCAGTGCTGAGGGAGAGCCGCACTGTCGGAGGGTCAGTAGTGAGGGAGCGCCGCACTGTTGGAGGGTCAGTACTGAGGGAGCGCCGCACTGTCGGAGGGTCAGTACTGAAGGAGAGCCGCACTGTCGGAGGGAGAGCGCTGAGGGAGAGCCGCACTGTCGGAGGGTCAGTGCTGAGGGAGCGCCGCACTGTCGGAGCGTCAGTGCTGAGGGAGCGTCGCACAGTCGGAGGGTCAGTGCTGAGGGAGCGCCGCACTGTCGGAGGGTCAGGAATGAGGGAAAACCGCACTGTCGAAGAGTCAGTACTGAGGGAGCGCCACACTGTCGGAGGGTCAGTGCTGAGGGAGGGCCGCACTGTCGGAGGGTCAGTACTGATGGAGCGCCGCACTGTCGGAGGGTCAGTACTGATGGAGCGCCGCACTGTCGGAGGGTCAGTACTGAGGGAGAGCCGCACTGTCGAAGAGTCAGAACTGAGGGAGAGCCGCACTGTCAAAGGGTCAGTGCTGAGGGAGAGCCGCACTGTCGAAGAGTCAGTGCTGAGGGAGAGCCGCACTGTCGGAGGGTCAGTGCTGAGGGAGCGCCGCACTGTCGGAGGGTCAGTGCTGAAGGAGAGCCGCACTGTCGGAGGGTCAGTACTGAGGGAGCGCCGCACTGTCGGAGGGACAGTACTGAGGGACAGCCAAACTATCGGAGGGTCAGTGCTGACGGAGAGCCACACTGTCGGAGGGTCTGTGCTGAGGGAGCGCCGCAGTGTCGGAGGGTTAGTGCTGAGGGAGAGCCGCAGTGTCGGAGGGTCAGTGCTGAGGAAGCGCCGCACTGTCGGAGGGTCAGTGCTGAGGCAGACCGCACTGTCGGAGGGTCAGTACTGAGGGAGCGCCGCACTGTCGGAGGGTCAGTACTGAGGGAGAGCCGCACTGTCATAGGGTCAGTACTGAGGGAGAGCCGCACTGTCGGAGGGTCAGCGCTGACGTAGAGTCGAACTGTCGGAGGGTCAGTGCTGACTGAGTGCCGCACTGTCAGATGGTCAGTTCTGAGGGAGCGCCGCACAGTCGCAGGATGAGGAATGAGGGAGAGCCGCACTGTCGGAGGGTCAGTACTGAGGGAGCGCCGCACTGTCGGAGGGTCAGTACTGAGGGAGCGCCGCACTGTCGGAGGGTCAGTACTGAGGGAGAGCCGCACTGTCGGAGAGTCAGTACTGAGGGAGAGCCGCACTGTCGGAGGGTCAGTACTGAGGAAGAGCCGCACTGTCGGAGAGTCAGTGCTGAGGGAGCGCCGCACTGTCGGAGAGTCAGTACTGAGGGAGAGCCACACTGTCGGAGAGTCAATGCTGAGGGAGCGCCGCACTGTCGGAGGGTCAGTACTGAGGGAGAGCCGCACTGTCGGAGTGTCAGTGCTGAGGGAGCGCCGCACTGTCGGAGGGTCAGTACTGAGGGAGAGCCGCACTGTCGGAGGGTCAGGGCTGAGGGAGCGCAGTATTGTCGGAGGGTCAGTGCTGAGGGAGCGCCGCACTGTCGGAGGGTCTGTACTGAGGGAGCGCCGCACTGTCGGAGGGTCAGTGCTGAGGGAGAGCCGTACTGTTGGAGGGTCAGTGCTGAAGGAGAGCCGCACTGTCGGAGGGTCAGTACTGAGGGAGAGCCGCACTGTCGGAGGGACAGTACTGAGGGACAGCCAAACTATCAGAGGGTCAGTGCTGACGGAGAGCCACACTGTCGGAGGGTCTGTGCTGAGGGAGAGCCGCAGTGTCGGAGGGTCAGTGCTGAGGAAGCGCCGCACTGTCGGAGGGTCAGTGCTGAGGCAGACCGCACTGTCGGAGGGTCAGTACTGAGGGAGCGCCGCACTGTCGGAGGGTCAGTACTGAGGGAGAGCCGCACTGTCATAGGGTCAGTACTGAGGGAGAGCCGCACTGTCGGAGGGTCAGCGCTGACGTAGAGTCGAACTGTCGGAGGGTCAGTGCTGACTGAGTGCCGCACTGTCAGATGGTCAGTTCTGAGGGAGCGCCGCACAGTCGCAGGATGAGGAATGAGGGAGAGCCGCACTGTGGAGGGTCAGTACTGAGGGAGCGCCGCACTGTCGGAGGGTCAGTACTGAGGGAGCGCCGCACTGTCGGAGGGTCAGTACTGAGGGAGAGCCGCACTGTCGGAGAGTCAGTACTGAGGGAGAGCCGCACTGTCGGAGGGTCAGTACTGAGGAAGAGCCGCACTGTCGGAGAGTCAGTGCTGAGGGAGCGCCGCACTGTCGGAGAGTCAGTACTGAGGGAGAGCCGCACTGTCGGAGAGTCAATGCTGAGAGAGCGCCGCACTGTCGGAGGGTCAGTACTGAGGGAGAGCCGCACTGTCGGAGTGTCAGTGCTGAGGGAGCGCCGCACTGTCGGAGGGTCAGTGCTGAGGGAGCGCCGCACTGTCGGAGGGTCAGCCCTGAGGGAGTGCCGCACTGTCGGAGGGTCAATGCTGAGGGTGCGCCGCACTGTCGGAGCGTCAGTGCTGAGGGAGCGCCGCACTGTCAAAGGTCTGTACTGAGGGAGTGCCACACTGTCAGAGGGTCAATGCTGAGGGAGCGCCACACTGTCGGAGGGTCAGTGCTGAGGGAGGGACGCACTGTCGGAGGTTCAGAGCTGCGGAAGAGAAGCACTGTCGGAGGGTCAGTGCTGAGGGAGCGCCGCACTGTCGGAGGTTCAGTGCTGAGGGAGTGCCGCACTGTCGGAGGGTCAGTGCTAAGCGAGAGCCGCACTGTCGGAGATTCAGTGCTGAGTGAGCGCCACATTGTCGGAGGGTCAGCACAGAGGGAGAGCCGGACTGTCGGATGTCCAGTACTGAGAGAGAGCCGCACTGTCGGAGGGTCAATGCTGAGGGAGCGCCGCACTGTCGGAGGGTCTGTGCTGAGGGAGCGCCGCAGTGTCGGAGGGTCAGTGCTGAGGGAGAGCCGCACTGTCGGAGGCTCAGTGCTGAGGGAGCGCCGCACTGTCGGAGGGTCAGTGCTGAGGCAGACCGCACTTTCGGAGGGTCAGTACTGAGGGAGCGCCGCACTGTCGGAGGTTCAGTAATGTGGGAGCGCCGCACTGTGGGAGGGTCAGTACTGAGGGAGAGCCGCACTGTCGGAGGGTCAGTACTGAGGAAGTGCCGCACTGTCGGAGGGTCAGTGCTGAGGGAGAGCTGCACTGTCGGAGGGTCAGTACTGAGGGAGTGCTGCACTGTCGGAGGGTCAGTACTGATGGAGAGCCGCACTGTCGGAGGGTCAGTACTGAGGGAGTGCCACTCCAACATTATATTCGGCGTGTGGAAGCACATGGTTGGGATTACTAAATAGTCCAAGAAACTGTCAGATTTGTTATTGTTCCAACCTGTGGATCATCACTGACCTTTAAGAAGGATGTGAGGGAATTGGAGAGAGGGTGTGGAAAAGATTCACGGGAATGGTTCCAGGGATGAGGAACTTCAGTGACGTGGGTAGATTGGAGAAGTTGGGACTGTTCTCCTCGGAGAAGAGAAGGTCGAGAGGAGATTGGATCAAGGTGTTCAAAATTGTGAGTGGGTCTGGGACAGAGTGGATCAGGAGAAACTGTTCCCATTGGGGGAAGGATGGAGAAGCAGAGGGACACGGATTGAAGGCGATGGGTAAAAGGAGCAACGGAGACCCGAGGAGAAACTTTTTCACGCAGCGAGGGGTTAGGGTCCGGAACACGCTGCCTGAAAGTGTGGGGGAGGGTCAATCGAGGGGTTAGGGTCTGGAACGCCATGCATGAGAGTGTGGGGGAGGGAGGGTCAATTGAGGGGTTAGGATCAGGAACGCGCTGCCTGAGAGTGTGGGTGAGGGAGGGTCACTCGAGGGGTTAGGGTCAGGAACGCGCTGCCTGAGAGTGTGGGGGAGGGAGGGTCAATCGAGGGGTTCGGGAGGGGATGGGGTGAATGTGAGGGGATGGGGTGAATGTGTAGGGGATGGGGTGAATGTGAGGGGATGGGGTGAATGTGTAGGGTATCAGGGAGATGTCGGGGGAGGGGCCTGAGTTGCTGGGCTGGGTTGAAGGGCTACACAGGCCCAATGGGGCACAGTTATTGACCTCTCTCTGCCCACCCCCAGCCAGGCCCACTTCCCGTCCCTCTGGCACTGATGAATCACACAACTGTCTAGGCTGTAGGTTTAGCCCAGGCCCCACCTGCCTCCCAGCCTCTGGGAGACCCTTTATCTTGTGAGCTTTACATTCTGGAGAAATGTTTACTCCCCTCGGCCCCAAATAAAACGTCAGATCAGAGAAAGGCCAAATTGTCCCAGCTCGTGTCAGGGTTGCCAAGGTCACAGTGCGGCCTTGGGCCTGCTGCCTGGCGGTGTGGAAGGCCAGCCTGCTAACCCAATTGTGTACAGAGGATTTGGAGATGAGATAGCGGAGGACAGTTCGATCGCTCGGCCAGTCTCTGAGGCCCCGAGGCTGGAGGTAAATGCCTCGGTATCACCGGCTCAAGCAGGCAGCTAACTACCACCTTCTCAGGGGGCAATTAGGGACGGGTAATAAATGCTGGGCCCGGCCAGAGATGCCCACATCCCATAAATGAATAAATTATAAATAAAGTTTCAACATTGCACAATTTGATTTGCCCTCGTCCTTCTAGATGGTAGAGGTCGTGGATTTGGGCGGCGCTGTCGAAGGAGCCTTGGTGAGTTGCTGCAGTGCATCTTGTAGATGGTACACACACTGCTGCCCCTGTGCGTCGGTGGTGAAGGGAGTGAATGTTTGTAGATGGGGTGCTGATCAAGCGGGGCTGCTTTGTCCTGGATGGTGTCGAGCTTCTTGACGGTTGTGGGAGCCGCACTCATCCAAGCAAGTGGAGAGTATCCCATCACACTCCTGACTTGTGCCTTGTAGATGGTGGACAGGCTTTGGGGAGTCAGGAGGTGAGTTACTCTCTGCAGGATTCCCAGCCTCTGACCTGCTCTTGTAGCCACAGTATTTAAATGGCTGGTCCAGTTCAGTTTCTGGTCAATGGTAACCACCAGGATGTTGAGAGTGGATGTGGTGAGGATGTTTCCTCTTGTGCGAGAATCTCGAACTAGAGGGTTGATATATCCCCAAGTCGGGATGGTGAGGGGCTCGGAGGGGAACTTCCAGGTGGTGGTGTTTCCCGTGTGTCTGCTGCCCTTGTCCTTCTAGATGGTAGAGGTCGTGGGTTTGGGCGGCGCTATCGAAGGAGCCTTGGTGTAGTTGCTGCAGTGCATCTTGTAGATGGTACACACACTGCTGCTGCTGCTGCTGCTGTGGTGGGAATTGTGTGGCTTTTGGTTTGCAATTGTTGAAAGTTGCAAGTTTGCTTTCAATTCATTTTCGGGGCTACTTAAATATTTGTTTCTTAAACCTTCTTTCTCTCTGAAGGAAGCCTTTAATGGAGTTAGAATACAGTGGCTTCTCCCTACACCTACTTCAGGCCAGTTAACATATTGGTTTATATTCCATGCTGAGGGAGAGCCGCACTGTCGGAGGGTCAGTGCTGAGGGAGGGCCGCACTGTCGGAGGGTCAGTGCTGAGGGAGAGCCACACTGTCGGAGGGTCAGTACTGAGGGAGCTCCGCACTGTCGGAGGCTCAGTACTGAGGGAGAGCCGCACTGTCGGAGGGTCAGTGCTGAGGGAGAGCCGCACTGTCGGAGGGTCAGTGCTGAGGGAGAGCCGCACTGTCGGAGGGTCAGTACTGAGGGAGAGCCGCACCGTCGGAGGGTCAGTGCTGAGGGTGAGCCGCACTGTCAGAGGGTCAGTGCTGATGGAGCGCCGCACTGTGGGAGGGTCAGTACTGAGGGAGAGCCGCATTGTCGGAGGGTCAGTACTGAGGGAGCGCCGCACTGTCGGAAGGTCAGTGCTGAGGGAGTGCCGCGCTGTCGGAGGGTCAGTACTGAGGGAGCGCCACTCCAACATTATATTCGGTGTGTGGAAACACATGGTTGGGATTACTAAATAGTCCAAGAAACTGTCAGATTTGTTATTGTTCCAACCTGTGGATCATCACTGACCTTTAAGAAGGATGTGAGGGAATTGGAGAGAGGGTGTGGAAAAGATTCACAGGAATGGTTCCAGGGATGAGGAACTTCAGTGACGTGGGTAGATTGGAGAAGTTGGGACTGTTCTCCTCGGAGAAGAGAAGGTCGAGAGGAGATTGGATCGAGTTGTTCAAAATTGTGAGTGGGTCTGGGACAGAGTGGATCAGGAGAAACTGTTCCCATTGGGGGAAGGATCGAGAAGCAGAGGGACACAGATTGAAGGCGATGGGTAAAAGGAGCGACGGAGACACGAGGAGAAACTTTTTCACGCAGCGAGGGGTTAGGATCTGGAACGCGCTGCCTGAGAGTGTGGGGGAGGGAGGGTCAATCGAGGGGTTAGGATCTGGAACGCGCTGCCTGAGAGTGTGGGGGAGGGAGGGTCAATCGAGGGGTTAGGGTCAGGAACGCGCTGCCGGAGAGTGTGGGGGAGGGAGGGTCAATCGAGGGGTTAGGGTCTGGAACGTGCTGCCTGAGAGTGTGGGGGAGGGAGGGTCAATCGAGGGGTTCGGGAGGGGATGGGGTGAATGTGAGGGGATGGGGTGAATGTGTAGGGGATGGGGTGAATGTGAGGGGATGGGGTGAATGTGTAGGGGATGGGGTGAATGTGAGGGGATGGGGTGAATGTGAGGGGATGGGGTGAATGTGTAGGGGATGGGGTGAATGTGAGGGGATGGGGTGAATGTGTAGGGGATGGGGTGAATGTGAGGGGATGGGGTGAATGTGTAGGGTATCAGGGAGATGTCGGGGGAGGGGCCTGAGTTGCTGGGCTGGGTTGAAGGGCTACACAGGCCCAATGGGGCACAGTTATTGACCTCTCTCTGCCCACCCCCAGCCAGGCCCACTTCCCGTCCCTCTGGCACTGATGAATCACACAACTGTCCGGGCTGTAGGTTTAGCCCAGGCCCCACCTGCCTCCCAGCCTCTGGGAGACCCTTTATCTTGTGAGCTTTACATTCTGGAGAAATGTTTACTCCCCTCGGC
>NW_027596705.1:140000-178302 GCF_964194155.1 Cetorhinus maximus
TGCCCCTCGGGTCCTAGTCTCTCCTACTAATGGAAACATCTTCCCCACGTCTACTCTATCCAGGCCTTTCAGTATTCTGTAAGTTTCAATCAGATCTCCCCCCTCATCCTTCTAAATTCCATCGAGTATAGACCCAGAGTCCTCAAACGTTCCTCATATGTTAAGCCTTTCATTCCTGGGATCATTCTCGTGAACCTCCTCTGGACCCTCTCCAGGGCCAGCACATCCTTCCTGAGATACGGGGCCCAAAATTGCTCACAATATTCCAAATGTGGTCTGACCAGAGCCTTATAAAGCCTCAGCAGCACATCCCTGCTTTTATATTCTAGTCCTCTCGAAATAAATGCCAACATTGCATTTGCCTTCCTAACTACTGACTCAACCTGCAAGTTAACCTTAAGAGAATCCTGGACTAGGACTCCCAAGTCCCTTTGCACTCCAGATTTCTGAATTTTCTCCCCATTTTGAAAATAGTCTATGCCTCTATTCTTCCTACCAAAGTGCATGACCTCACACTTCCCCACGTTGTATTCCATCTGCCACTTTTTTGCCCATTCTCCTAACCTGTCCAAATCCTTCTGCAGCCTCCCCACCTCCTCAATACTACCTGTCCCTCCACCTATCTTTGTATCATCTGCAAACTTAGCCAGAATGCCCTCAGTTCCTTCATCTAGATCATTAATGTATAAAGTGAGAAGTTGTGGACCCAACACTGACCCCTGCGGAACTCCACTAGTCACCGGCCGCCATCCTGAGAAGGACCCCCTTATCCCCACTCTCTGCCTCCTGCCAGACAGCCAATCTTCTATCCGGCTGAGCTTTTCCAGCATTTTCTGTTTTTAAGTATTGGCCCTGTTTACTTAGATCTTGTGAAATGATTTCCACTCAAAATGCCTGGCTTGGGATCAAAGGTTAATGAGTTCAAAGGTTCAGCCAAGGTGTGTGTGTGTATATGTGGGTGTGCGTGTGTGTGAGTGTCTGCATGAGTGTGTGTATGTGTGAATGTCTATGTGTGTCTGTGTGAGTGTGAATGTGTGTGTGTGTCTACGTGAGTGTGTGTGTGTGTGTCTGCGTAAGTGTGTGTGTCTGCGTGAGTGTGTGTGTGTGCGTGTGTGTCTGTGGGAGTGTGTGCGTGAGTGTGTCTGCATGAGTATATGCGTGTGTGTGTCTGCGTGAGTGTGTGTGTGTGCGTGTGTGTCTGCGTGAGTGTGTGTGTGCATGTGTGTCTGCGTGAGTGTGTGTGTCTGTGTGTGTGTGCGTGTGTGTCTGCGTGAGTGTGTGTGCGTGTGTGTCTGCATGAGTGTGTGTGCGTGTGTTTCTGCGTGAGTGTGTGTGCGTGTGTGTCTGCGAGGGTGTGTGCGTGAGTGCGTGTGTGCGTGTGTGTCTGCATGAGTGTGTGTGTGCGTGTGTGTGCGTGAGTGTGTGTCTGCGTGAGTGTGTGTGTGTCTGCGTGAGTGGGTGTGTGTGTCTGCGTGTGTGTGTGTGTGCAAGTGTGTCTGCGTGAGTGGGTGTGTGCGAGTGTGTCTGCGTGAGTGTGTGTGTGCGCGCATGTGTCTGCATGAGTGTGTGTGTGTCTGCGTAAGTGTGTGTGTGCGTGTGTGTGTCGGCGTGAGTGTGTGCGTGTGTGTCTGTGTGAGTGTGTGAGTGCTTGTGTGTCTGCGTGAGTGTGTGTGTGCGTGTGGGTCTGCGTGAGTGTGTGTGTGTCTGCGTGAGTGTGTGTGCGTGTGGGTCTGCGTGAGTGTGTGTTTGTCTGCGTGAGTGTGTGTGTGCGTGTGGGTCTGCGTGAGTGTGTGTGTCTGCGTGAGTGTGTGTGTGCGTGTGTGTCTGCATGAGTGTGTGTGTGTGCATGTGTGTCTGCGTGAGTGTGTGTGTGTATCTGTGTCTGCGTGAGTGTATGTGTGTGTTTGTGTGTCTGCGTGAGTGTGTGTGTGAGTGTGTGTGTCTGCGTGAGTGTGTGTGTGTGCATGTGTGTCTGTGTGAGTGTGTGTGTGCATATGTGTCTGCGTGAGTGTGTGTGTGTGCATGTGTGTCTGCGTGAGTGTGTGTGTCTGCGTGAGTGTGTGCGTGTGTGTCTGTGTGAGTGTGTGAGTGCTTGTGTGTCTGCGTGAGTGTGTGTGTGCGTGTGGGTCTGAGTGAGTGTGTGTGTGTGTGTCTGCGTGAGTGTGTGTGTGCGTGTGTGTCTGCGTGAGTGTGTGTGTGTATCTGTGTCTGCGTGAGTGTATGTGTGTGTTTGTGTGTCTGCGTGAGTGTGTGTGTGTGTGTGTGTGTGTGTGAGTGTGTGTGTGTGTGTCTGCGTGAGTGTGTGTCTACATGAGTGTGTATGTGTGTGCTTGTGTGTCTGTGTGAGTGTGTGTGCGTGTGTCTGTATGAGTGTGTGTGTGCGTGTGTGAGTGTGTGTGTGCATGTGTGTCTGCGTGAGTGTGTGTGTGTGCATGTGTGTCTGCGTGAGTGTGTGTGTGTGCATATGTGTCTGCGTGAGTGTGTGTGTGTGCATGTGTGTCTGCGTGTATGTGTGTGCTTGTGTGTCTGTGTGAGTGTGTGTGCGTGTGTCTGTATGAGTGTGTGTGTGCGTGTGTGAGTGTGTGTGTGCATGTGTGTCTGCGTGAGTGTGTGTGTGTGCATGCGTGTCTGCGTGAGTGTGTGTGTGTGTGTGTCTGCGTGAGTGTGTGTGTGTGCATGTGTGTCTGCGTGAGTGTGTGTGTGAGTGTGTGTCTGTGTGAGTGTGAGTTTTAGGGAGTAAGTGTGAGTGAGAGTGTACCTGTCTGAGACCCACATGCTACAGTCACGTTGAATCAATGATCCAGGACAATGGTCTTGATAACAAGGTAATGAGCGGGAGCTGCTCTGTCGGAGGGTCAGTACTGAGGGAGCGCCGCACTGTCGGAGGGTCAGTACTGAGGGAGCGCTGCACTGTCGGAGGGTCAGTGCTGAGGGAGCGCCGCACTGTCGGAGGGTCAGTACTGAGGGAGCGCCGCTCTGTTGGAGGGTCAGTGCTGAGGGAGTGCTGCACTGTCGGAGGGTCAGTACTGAGGGAGAGCCGCACTGTCGGAGGGTCAGTACTGAGAGAGAGCCGCACTGTTACACAATCACATACAGACACACACACATCCACACACACCCCGACTCTCTCACACAGACAGAAAAACACACACGTTCACACCAACACAAACAGACAGACACACAAACACACACTCACACACACACACTAACCCCCAAGGCCGTGCAATCGGATAGGGGAGTGAATCCAGCCCTTTCACCGACGCTATCTCTCTGCACACGTACACCAGCTGTATCTGAGAGACCTGCACCCACAGATCGTACCATCGCATCGAAACCAGTCTGAACAGCTTGTGAGAATTTGTTCTGCAAAACAGATGCAATTGAAAGGCGGTAGCTGGGTCAAATTCATGCACCTGACTCTGAACCGTGCGGAAGTGAATCTCACACCCACCTCCCGTGTCATGAGAATTCAAGTTTGGAGGATGTCAGTGGAAAAACAAAACTCTTTGTTGAGAAGTGCAGTGGCTGGGAAAGGGCGGAAAAGAGACATTAATGTGTTCCTTTATTCCGGCATCCCCTCCTCGGGAGCAGATTTCCTCTCTCTCTGTGTCCAACACAATGTGGTTCAGGGCCAGTGCCACTGCCTCAGAGGCTGGGGAGTTTAAAGTGGGACGTGAGTAAGTTCAGTGACCTGGCTGTATCCTAGCTGTTTTGCAGAACAAATCTCCCAAGCTGTTCAGACTGGTTTCGCTTTGTTGACACAGTCTGTATGTGGGTCTCAGGGTCAGTTGCTGTATGCCTGCGCGCAGATACAGTGGGTAAAAGGGGCGAATTCACTCTCCTGTCTGTCTGTGCAGCTCTGTGTGTGCTTGTGTGTGTGTGTGTCTGTATGTGTGTGTGTTTGTGAGTGTGTGGGTGTGTGTGTGTGTGTCTGTGTGTTTTTGTGCCTGTGTCTGTGTGTGTCTTTGTGTGCGTGTTTGAGTGTGAGGGTCTGTGTGTGAGGGTCTGTGTGTGAGTGTGTGTGTGTTATTGGCTGAGAGAGAGTGTGTCTGTGTGTGTGTGTGTGTGTGTGTTATTGTCTGTGAGAGAGAGTGTGTCTGTGTTATTGTCTGTGAGAGAGAGTGTGTGTGTGTGATTGTCTGTGAGAGAGAGTGTGTGTGTGTTATTGTCTGTGAGAGAGAGTGTGTCTGTGTTATTGTCTGTGAGAGAGAGTGTGTGTGTGTGTGATTGTCTGTGAGAGAGAGTGTGTCTGTGTTATTGTCTGTGAGAGAGAGTGTGTGTGTGCTTGAGTGTGTGTATGTGTGGATCTGTGTGTGTGTGCGTGTTTGAGTATGAATGCCTGTGTGTGAGAGTGTGTGTGTGTGATTGTCTGTGAGAGAGTGTGAGAGTGTGTGTATGTGTGGATCTGTGTGTGTGCGTGTTTGAGTATGAATGCCTGTGTGTGAGAGTGTGTGTGTGTGATTGTCTGTGAGAGAGTGTGAGAGTGTGTGTGAGTGTGTGTATGTGTGGATCTGTGTGTGTTTACGTGTTTGAGTATGAATGCCTGTGTGTGAGAGTGTGTGTGAGTGATTGTCTGTGGGAGAGTGTGAGAGTGTGTGTGAGTGTGCCTCTGATGGGCTCCTGTACATATACATGTGTGCCATTAAAGCAGTTTCTTGTGAAATTGTGGCTGTGTAACACATTGACGTCAGCCACAATTTCACATCCCACCCACCTCTCTCTGTCTCTCTCTCTCTCTCTCTCTCTGTCACTCCATTTCTCCTTATCTATCTCAGACTCTCTCTCTCTCTCTCTGTCACTCCATTTCTCCTTATCTATCTCAGACTCTCTCTCTCTCTCTCTCTCTGTCTCTCTCTGTGTGATTCTCTGATTTTCTGTCTCACGATTTCCACCTCTCTCCATCACAAATGTTCCCTCTGCCCCTCTTCATCACCCTCTCCCAGGTTCTCTTCATTTCTGGGTTCGACCTCTCCTTCCTCCTTTCAGCATCCCTCTCTCACTCTGTCCGCACGTTATTCCTTTTTGGTCTATCTCCTCCCACAGTTGCCGTCCGTGTCAATGTCATTCAGGGTGACGTGTCTGAGGCAGACAGCGTGCGAGACGCAGCGAGAGGTGTGGATCTCATCATCCACACAGCCGCACTGATCGATGTCTGGGGGAGAAATTCCCCATCCAAGATCTGGGCCATCAACTATCAAGGTAAAACGAAGCGGAAAGATACTTCTACACCGTGCCCATCAAACACTCCCAGGACAGGTACAGCACGGGGTTAGATACAGAGTAAAGCTCCCTCTACACTGTCCTCATCAAACACTCCCAGGACAGGTACAGCACAGGGTTAGATACAGAGTAAAGCTCCCTCTACACCGTCCCCATCAAACACTCACAGGACAGGTGGAGCACGGGGTTAGATACAGAGTAAAGCTCCCTCTACACTGTCCTCATCAAACACTCCCAGGACAGGTACAGCACGGGGTTAGATACAGAGTAAAGCTCCCTCTACACTCTCCCCATCAAACACTCCCAGGACAGGTACAGCACGGGGTTAGATACAGAGTAAAGCTCCCTCTACACTGTCCTCATCAAACACTCCCAGGACAGGTACAGCACAGGGTTAGATACAGAGTAAAGCTCCCTCTACACCGTCCCCATCAAACACTCACAGGACAGGTGGAGCACGGGGTTAGATACAGAATAAAGCTCCCTCTACACTGTCCCCATCAAACACTCCCAGGACAGGTACAGCACGGGGTTAGATACAGAGTAAAGCTCCCTCTACACTGTCCCCATCAAACACTCCCAGGACAGGTACAGCACGGGGTTAGATACAGAGTAAAGCTCCCTCTACACTGTCCCCGTTAGGCGAAAGGCCACAGAGAGAGATAGCCTGTCGCTTTGCTGATTGATATCTGCCCTTCTCCCTTTCCCACAGGGACCCGCAATGTGATTAACGCATGTAAGGAGATGGGGATTCAGTTTCTGCTGCACACGAGCAGTATGGAGGTGGTGGGGCCCAACGCGAAGGGGGAGCATTTCATTAGGTGAGGACTCTACAGGGTGCTGCCGGGTCCGTTGACCTCGGGGCTGGAGGTAGGCCGGGGGAGGGGGTCCTCTCTATCCTTGAAGCAGGTAGTTAATACCTGGAGCGTGGAGAGGACAGGGCAGGTGCCAGCTGGCTTGTGGCTTCTGAACAACGCCAGGTGAATACAACCACCCGAGTGAGCCGAACAGGCGGGTTCATCGGCCCACGGCTCCTGGTGTCCGGTGTGTCCAAGGCTGGACCATCCCCGCTGGCTGAGCTACCGGAGACCTCGGAGGCTGGCTCCCTGGGAAGTGCCCGGGAAGCGTGGGCTTCCGATGGGCCATTGTACAGCACGCTGGCACTGCCCGAGAGAGAGTGTGGACACCCAATGCCAACCCTAACCCCCAACCCTAACCCCCAACACCAACCCTAACCCTAACCCCCAACCCTAACCCCCAAACCCAAACCTAACCCCCAACCCTTACCCCCAACCCCAACCCTAACCCCCAACCCCGAACCCAACCCTAACCCACAAACCCAAACCTAACCCCCAACCCTAACCCCCAACCCTAACCCCCAAACCCAACTCTAACCCCCAACCCTAACCCCCAACCCTAACCCCCAACAGCAACCCTAACCCTAAACCACAACCCTAACCCCAACCCTAACCCTAACCCTAACCCCCAACCCTAACCTCCAACCCTAACCCCCAACGCCAACCCAAACCTAACCCCCAAACCCAACCCTAACCCTAACACCCAAACCTAACCCCCAACCCTATCCCCAACCCTATCCCCCAAACCTATCCCCCAACCCTAACCCCCAACACTAACCCTAATCCTAGCCCCCAACCCCAGCCCCAACCCCAACCCTAACCCCAACCCCCAACCCCAACCCTAACCCTGACCCCCAGCCCTAACCCTAATCCCCAACCCCAACCCTAAACACCAGCCCTAACCCCCAACCCTAACCCTAACCTCCAACCCTAAACCTCAACCCTAACCCACAACCCTAGCCCCCAACCCTAACCCTAACCCCCAACCCTAACCCCAACCCCCAACCCCAACTGCAACCCTAACCCTAACCCCCCAAACCTAACCCTAACCCACAACCCTAATCCCCAACCACCAACCCTAACCCCCAACTCTAACCCCCAACCCTAACCCCCAACCCTAACCGTAACCCCCAACCCAAACCTTAACCCCCAACCTCAACCCTAACCACCAAACCCAACCCTAACCCTAACCCCCAACACCAACCCTAACTCTAACCCTAAACTTAACTCCCAACTCTAACCCTAATTCTAACCCCTAACCCTCACCCTAACCCCCTTAACCCCTTAACCCCTTAATCCCCTTACCCACCCTTAATTCCTTTACTCTCCTTACCCACCCTTAACCCTTTTACTCTCCTTACCCCCTTACCTCCCTTACCCCTTACCCAACCTTAACTCCTATGCCCATCCTACTTCTTTACTCACCCTAACCCTTAAACCTACACTTACCCGACCCCTTTACCCCCTTACCCACCTTTACCCTCATTACCCACCCTTACCCACACTTTACCCTCTTACCCCCTTCCACACCCTTACCCATCCTACCACTCTACCCCCTTACCTCTCTACCCAACCTACCCCATTACCCCTGACCCACCTTCATCCCCCTTACCCCCTTAACTCCTTACCCACACTTACCCACCCTTACCCCCTTAACCCCCTACCCACACTTACCCACCCTTACCCCCTTACCCACACTTACCCCATTACCCCCTTACCTCCTTATCCACACTTACCCCTTACCTTCCTTACCCCCCTGCCCACCCCACCTTTTACCCCCTTACCCCTTACACACTTACCCACTCTCACCCCCTGACCCACATTACCACCCTACCCCTTTACCCAGTCTTACCCCCTTAACCACTACCCACTTACTCCATTGCCTGCCCTTACCCCCTTACCCACCCTTACCCCCTTACACACCATATCCTATTGCACCTGGACCCAACCTACCCCCTTAGCCCCTGACCCACCTTTAGCCCTTTCCCCACCTTTACCACCTTACCCCCTTACCTCCGACTGACCGTTAACCCCTTACCCACCTTTACCCCCTGACCCAACTTTACTCCCTGACCCAACTTTACTCCCTGACCCACATTTACCCTCTGACCCACATTTATCCCCTTACCCGCCCTTACTCCCTCACCATCTTAACCCCCTTAGCCCCCTTACCACCCTTACCACCCTTACCCCTTTACCCCTTACCCCCTTACCCACCCTTACCCTCTTACCCCTTAGCCCGTTACCGCCTTAGCCACCCTATCCCCTTACCCCCTTAGCCACTCTTGCCCCCTTACCCACTCTTACCCCCTTGCCCACTCTTGCCCCCTTACCCACACTACCCCATTGCCATGTTACATTGAAACTCTATCCTGACTGGAATACAGCAGTGAGTGCAATATGAATGGGGCTGGTAACTGTAGGATTCCTGACACCACAGTCTCCAAGTGTCCTGGACTGTGTCGATGTGAACAATCCCTCCCCAATGAAGGGCCCTGGAATATGGGAGGAAGTTGTGTGTGTGAACATTTTTTATCTGATACAGGACAGAAATCAGGTTTCTGATCAGGATTGGAGGATTGGAGTTCAGGGTTCATGTCTAGAGTACTAGAGCCGAACATCAAAGTATTTCAATTTATACTGAACCTCGGTTAGACCACACTCGGAGCACTGTGCACAGTCCCGGTCTCCGTATCCCTCGGTTAGACCACACTCGGAGCACCGTGCACAGTCCCGATCTCCGTATCCCTCGGTTAGACCACACTCGGAGCACCGTGCACAGTCCCGGTCTCCGTATCCCTCGGTTAGACCACACTCGGAGCACTGTGCACAGTCCCGGTCTCCGTATCCCTTGGTTAGACCACACTCGGAGAACTGTGCACAGTCCCGGTCTCCGCATCCCTCGGTTAGACCACACTCAGAGCACCGTGCACAGTTCCGATCTCCGTATCCCTCAGTTAGACCACACTGGGAGCACCGTGCACAGTCCCGGTCTCTGTATCCCTCAGTTAGACCACACTCGGAGCACTGTGCACAGTCCTGGTCTCCGTATCCCTCGGTTAGACCACACTCGGAGAACTGTGCACAGTCCCGGTCTCCGCATCCCTCGGTTAGACCACACTCGGAGCACTGTGCACAGTCCTGGTCTCCGTATCCCTCGGTTAGACCACACTCGGAGCACTGTGCACAGTCCCGGTCTCCGTATCCCTTGGTTAGACCACACTCGGAGAACTGTGCACAGTCCCGGTCTCCGTATCCCTCAGTTAGACCACACTCGGAGCACCGTGCTCAGTTCTGGTCTCCGTATCCCTCGGTTAGACCACACTGGGAGCACTGTGCACAGTCCCGGTCTCTGTATCCCTCGGTTAGACCACACTGGGAGCACTGTGCACAGTCCTGGTCTCCGTATCCCTCGGTTAGACCACACTCGGAGCACTGTGCACAGTCCCGGTCTCCGTATCCCTCGGTTAGACCACACTGGGAGCACGATGCACAGTTCCGGTCTCCGTATCCCTCAGTTAGACCACACTCGGAGAACCGTGCACAGTCCCGGTCTCTGTATCCCTCGGTTAGACCACACTGGGAGCACCGTGCACAGTCCCGGTCTCCGTATCCCTCGGTTAGACCACACTGGGAGCACCGTGCACAGTCCCGGTCTCCGTATCCCTCGGTTAGACCACACTCGGAGCACCGTGCACAGTTCCGGTCTCCATATCCCTCGGTTAGACCACACTGTTCACCAAGGTGAAGAAGGTGGTGGGAGGAGGTGGGTTTGGAGCCAGAGCACCAGCACCAAGTGGATGGGTTGAATGGCCTCATTTGGTGCTGTGAATATGGAGCAAGACAGGGAGGAAATGGCAGGGGTGGGGCACCTCAAACGACAGGGGGACTGCTGCGGGGGGGACACGCGCGGCATGAAGAGAAGCTGGAGCCGATTGGTCCTGCCCTGGGATCGCACTGTGCTCCCCCCGCGACCCGGCACTGCTGGTGCATCGTCAACAGCTGTGTTCTGCTCTCCGCAGGGGCGATGAGGACACACCCTACGCCATCGAGCTCGAGGGGCCCTACGCCCAGAGCAAGGCCCAGGCCGAGGAAATGGTCCTGAGCGCAAACGGAGCGGCGGTGAGTGCGGGACAGCCTGGGGTGATCTCGGGTCAAAGGGTCAGGCCGGAGGGCAGCCAATCCCCGCGCCGGGAAAGGCCGGGCATTCGTACCACTCCTGGAGCGGGCAGTGGCACCACATGGGTTCATGTACAGAAGAAAAGGCTTCCGTATCCCCGAGCTACGGGAGAGGAGGGGGGGAGGGGTATGAGGGACAGGCAACCAAAAGCTCGGGTAAAGAGGTCGGTTTTAAGGAGCATCTTAAAGGAGGAGAGAGAGAAGGAGAGAGAGAGAGCGGTGGAGAGGTGTAGGGAAGGAATTCCAGAGCTTAGGCCCCAGGCAGCTGAAGGCCCGGCCGCCAATGGCGGAGCGATGGGAATCGGGGGATGCTCGAGAGGGCGGAATCGGAGGAGCGCAGAGATCTCGGAGGGATGTAGATGGTTACAGAGATAGGGAGGGGTGTAGGGGGCTGGAGGAGGTTACAGAGATAGGGAGGGGTGTAGGGGGCTGGAGGAGGTTACAGAGATAGGGAGGGTTGTAGGAGGCTGGAGGAGGTTACAGAGATAGGGAGGGTTGTAGAGGGCTGGAGGAGGTTACAGAGATAGGGAGGGGTGTAGGAGGCTGGAGGAGGTTACAGAGATAGGGAGGTTTGTAGGAGGCTGGAGGAGGTTACAGAGATAGGGAGGGTTGTAGGGGCTGGAGGAGGTTAGAGAGAGAGGGAGGGTTGTAGGGGCTGGAGGAGGTTACAGAGATAGGGAGGGTTGTAGGGGCTGGAGGAGGTTACAGAGATAGGGAGGGTTGTAGGGGCTGGAGGAGGTTACAGAGATAGGGAGGGTTGTAGGGGCTGGAGGAGGTTACAGAGATAGGGAGGGGTGTAGGGGCTGGAGGAGGTTACAGAGATAGGGAGGGGTGTAGGGGCTGGAGGAGGTTACAGAGATAGGGAGTGTTGTAGGGGCTGGAGGAGGTTACAGAGATAGGGAGGGTTGTAGGGGCTGGAGGAGTTTACAGAGATAGGGAGGGTTGTAGGGGCTGGAGGAGGTTACAGAGATAGGGAGGGTTGTAGGGGCTGGAGGAGGTTACAGAGATAGGGAGGGGTGTAGGGGCTGGAGGAGGTTACAGAGATAGGGAGGGGTGTAGGGGCTGGAGGAGGTTATGGAGATAGGGAGGGGTGTAGGGGCTGGAGATGGTTACAGAGATAGGGAGGGTTATAGGGGCTGGAGGAGGTTACCGAGATAGGGAGGGTTGTAGGTGCTGGAGGAGGTTACAGAGATAGGGAGGGTTGTAGGGGCTGGAGGAGGTTACAGAGATAGGGAGGGTTGTAGGGGCTGGAGGAGGTTACAGAGATAGGGAGGGGTGTAGGGGCTGGAGAAGGTTACAGAGATAGGGATGGGTGTAGGGGCTGGAGGAGTGTTGTGGTCTCTTTGATGAACGGACCACAGGAGACTCAGGTACAGGTTACAATAGTTTATTCGAGCAATTGCAAGGAGGGCACCATCTCAATGCAGCTTGAGACAGTACTCTGCTAAACCACAAGTGTTCATGATATTTATACATTACTGGTCACGTACAAGAACAGTTTCCGGGTTTCAATCTCGTCAACATATAGGTTTACATTAAACAGACAAGTCTCTGGTACAAAGGTACGTGCATCATCTGACCCGACCTTCACCCAGGCAGAGACCTGCCCTCCTATCTAAGCTGGGACCATCTGTCCTTCCCCTATCTGTCAAAGAGCACACTTAATCTATGTTATTGCCGTCCTCTGACTCCAGTCTAACTCCTCTATCATATTCACATTCTCCTTCGTCCAATGTGGCCTTGCTGATGCTCACAAGCCCTGAGAATGTGCAAGGTTCAGCATTCTCCCTGTCACAACCTGAACTTTCAATGTTAACTACTTAGCAATTGTGGTTTTGCATGCTGGGATATATTACGTCAAGTCCCTTGACCATTATTGGATTCCTTTATTCCCCCCCTAACACTCCCCACTTTTGGCCCTTGGCTTAGCCCAAGGTAGCTAACTACAGTGGTGTCTGCTCCCCCCTACCCTCCTTAATGCACCACCACCCATTGATGCTGGCCAGTCACCCACCTGTGGCATGTAAAGGGTATGGCCACTGTTCAAACCATCTGTATCATCTGGCCCTTTTAATCTAGCCTGTTGCTGCAGTGTGTAGTCAGTTCTGTATACCTGCTGAGTCTGTTCCCGAATCGCGGTGAGATGCTCTGGTAATAGGGGAATTTCAGAGGAGAACTGGTTTAAATGCTGCGTCAGGTTATCCTTGACCTGAATTGTAGTTGTTCCTCTCTTGTATATTTCGACCAGTTCCACCTTCCCCAGGCTTGCTGGCACCTGTGGGTGTCGGCACACCGAATGATTGTGGATGGGGCATATCTGCTTACCCCCATACTGGATTCTTTCCTGTCACGTGGTGATCCAATATCTCCCATTCCCTGTATGTGCAATATGCGTCGGTCCTTTTGCAGCTCCTATAGTTTCCATCGTACAGTTTGCGGCTTTTGTTTTTGGAAAAATATACTTTATTCTTAAAATATCTGGAAGAACATTCCAAACCATTTCAAAATCTCCAGCACAAAAGTACAATCAGATTCAGCTTTTACCCCTGGATCACAAGGTGCATCAATACACTCAATGAATATTCCAATCATTTCAATCTGCTCAATGCAGACAGTGCAATGACATTGGAGTTATCAACATACATCATGTTGTTCTCTGAGGTGCTTCAATACATTTATAATACACTGAGTATTCCCTGCAGACATTCATTGTGAGCTGTACAGCCCGAGGAGATTTAAACAGTTCCCAGTCCCTCGGTGCACTGAGGCAGAAAGGTCTTAGACAGCGACCCTTCCCCATTGGGCCTTTGCAGCGGCTGCCCCAAGTTTTAGTGCGTCCCTCAGCACGTAGTCCTGGACCTTGGAATGTGCTAGTCTGCAACACTCGGTTGGAGACAATTCTTTGCGCTGGAAGACCAACAAGTTTCGGGCAGACCAAAGAGCGTCTTTCACCGAGTTGATGATCCTCCAGCTGCAGTTGATGTTTGTCTTGGTGTGTGTCCCTGGGAACAGCCCGTAGAGCACAGAGTCCTGTGTCACAGAACTGCTCGGGATGAACCTCGACAGAAACCACTGCATCTCTCTCCAGACCTTCTTTGCAAAGGCACAATCCACCAGGAGGTGAACAACGGTCTCTTCCCCACCACAGCCACCTCGAGGGCAACGTGCAGAGGGGGTGAGACTCCCAGCGTGTTGGAAGGATCTGACAGGGAAGGGGGCCTTTCTCACCACCAGCCAAGTTACGTCTTGGTGCTTGTTGAAAAGTTCTGGCGATGAGGCATTCTGCCAAATGACTTTGACAGTCTGCTCGGGGAACCATCCCACAGGATCCACCCTCTCCTTTTCCCTCAGGGCCCCTAAGACGTTCCGTGCCGACCACTGCCTGATGGACTTGTGGTCAAAAGGGTTTCTCTGCATAAGTTTTTCCACGAGGGACAGGTGGTCCAACTACTAGGAGCGTTTCTCGGCAGTGTGGGATTGTACAGTTTGCTTTTTTTTTGTAAAAATATACTTTATTCATAAAATATCTTCAATCACATTCCAAACCATTTCAAGAACAACATTACAAGGGTACAATCCAGGTTAAACTTTTACAAAATGTATCTCCAGGTGCATCAGTACAAACAATATTACAATCATTTACAGCCTTTCATTTTGATCTGTACAGCCCGAGGGGCTCTAAACAGTTCCCAGTCTCTCGGTGCGCTGTGGCTGCTTTAAATCCACACTTCACTTCCCCCGTCTCATATATCGGATGTGCACATACTGCTGTGGTGTACATACTACACCCTTCTAATGTGGTGCTAACTATATCTCCTTCTATGTCTACTGCGTGTGGTGGAATATCGTGATAATTAATATAGTAATCCCCCCGTATAACCCCAATATTTTCTCTATATAATGTCCTGCCGGGTGTTGACATAGGTATGACAGGTATTACTAATACAATGCCGATTAGCATATTACTATTCACTATACATTCAACATTCATTCTATATACGTGTGTTAAACCTCTGAGCTGGCAATCGGTCAAGTCACGATTCTTGTGTCGTGAGAGATTCCATAAATGCTCATTAGTTACCCCATAAAGGGACTACCCCTTCTTTAATCTGTCTTAAATACTCTCGGGCATGTTCCAGTGCCCAAGACCCCTAGGTGCTGCAAACATCATTTCTGCTCGCTTCGTCTGAAATATTTTTCCCGTTTTCGATTAGTTTATTGCTAGTCCCCGCATGACCTTCGAGCACGGTAGCCAGGCTTTGGATTAACCGTGTCCCGTCCTGATCCGTGTCTAATTGTGTATCCTGGATCCCCTGTCCCCGCTCTAGAATCTCCTTAAGCTTAAAGCTCAGGGCTTCTGATCTCCAGTTGCTAAGTCGATGGAGTTAACTATTGAAGTCCCTGTATGGAATAACGTGGCAAGCGTCATTTATCAGGCTGCGCTTAGCTCGGTCCCCCTCTGGGCCTGATCGTATCCCGACATCAAACTGGGCCGCTTCAGCCATTAAGTGGCTCCTCAGAGCTGTATGCAGCGCTTGGGTGTGGGTTGGGCACCAATGGGGCAGGGCGACACCGGAGACGTTCAAGGCTACGGGAACCAGCTCGTGGCGTACATCATCGTATAACACTTTATTTTGGTTGATCAATACGAGACCATTTGTCGGCCCTGGATGCGTGACCGGACAGGGCGGCCAGGTTTGAGAGGCTTTGTTTGCCTCGGCTTGGCTTGTGGAGCTAGGCGTGGGAAGTGGTTGGGTAGTGGTGCTAATTTCCTCTTCTGGGCGGCCCTCCCCTATCCACATCTGGCCATTGTTTCCCCAAGTCGGTATATCATTTCTGATTTGGACTACAAACGTACCATTCAGAATCCCTAGCGTGACAATGAGGGTTAAGCACGCTACATAAACATGGCTCTCTTCACTCGCGGACAAATTCAAACCGCCCCAGCCCCGTTCCTTATGCTTAAAACACAGGCTGGTTCAACTTGGGAATGTGACAGGAGGAGCAACCTCTGCCGACAATCCCTGGCCTTTGTCAGGCCTCGGATACCCGACTAGAAGCAAACCCTTGATGCGATTCAAGAGCGCGTGTCCTCCGGCTGTTAACGTTTATCGTCCCCGCGGCGGTGAATCACGTTCGGCACGGTCCGTGCTGTGCCACACGGCGGTGTGGTTGCTGCCACCATCGCCGCGCTCACCGCACTACAACTAACACTCTGTGAACTCGTGAACCATCCCAGGCCGGCTGTCGAGGTTAGCTCCGTGGGTAAGAATCGGTCAGTGAAACGCTTCAGCTGTGACCAGTGTTTCCAGTTAACCCCCTCAAGTCCACGTGTGCACACGTATCACTGGTCATGGTTACTTCATGTGGTTCCATCCATCTGGGTTCAAACTCAGGCTTCTCAGGTGGGAAATCTTGACCATAACTTTCTCCCCCACGCCCCCCACCCACCCACGCCAGGCACTTTAGCTTGATCTGATCTGACCTCCCCTTCCCAAGTCCCGTTTAATCTGCTGATCCCTGGCCTTCCTGTCTTAGCCCGTGAATGAGTCGATGCAGCTCCCGGTCGAATTCCCTCTTCCTCTCCCTTACCGGACTCAATCCCTCGCTGCCAGGTCTCCCGGCAACCTCACTGCTCTCCCTGTCATCAGCTCGTATGGGGTTAGCCCCGTCGTTGTGTTAGGCCTCGCCCGCAGCCCCATAAGCATGCTGGGAAATAAGTCTGCCCAGCCTCGCCCTGTATCCTGGATGACCCTTGCCAATGCTCGCTTTGAGGGCCTATTCATTCGTTCGACCATGCCTGAGCTCTGTGGACGGTAAGGGACTTGGAACTCTGTTTGATTCCGAGCCGCTTGGTCGATGACCTAACCAGGCAATAGTTTTTCCCTCGGCCCCGCAAAGCGGGGAGGGGTCCTGTAAAGTCTATTTGTATCTGTTCCCCCCTCGGTCGGGGTTGGTGCGACATGCGAATTTCGTTGGGCCTAACCTGGATTATGTCGGGCACATATCAGTCACTGGTGGCAATATTTAGCTCCATCCCTTCCCCTTCCCCGCCACCACCAGCATCTGCCCTACCGCCCCTAACACAGCTTCCCTTCCATGATGCGAGTTTCCCATGGTGTATTCGCGCCAGATTCTGTTGAATACACTGGGGTGCTACTCCCTTCCCGGCTTTTTTTCCACACCCTACCCGTGTTTACCGTAGCGCCCTGCCCCTTCCGCTGTCCTCGGTCCTCTTTCCTAGCATCTCGGTGTAAACCCGCTAGGTGTATTTACTCCGGACCCACTGCCGTTACCGCCACTGGATACTCTGGATCGGTAGCTGCGGCCTCTTTAACCGCTTGGCTGCCCAGCTCCATGGGGTCCGATACCTCCTGATGGGCTTTAACTTTTATTACTGCTGCTTCTAGGGGTAGGTTAGCAGCTTCTCCTAGAGCTCTGGTTATCACTTCAGGCTGTACCTGACCTCCCCGCCCCCGGACGTGACATAGCCCCTTCGGCTCCAGGCTGTCATATAGTCACGTACGACCCCAAAGGCGTATCTACTGTCTGTATAAGTATTAACCCTTTCCCCTTGTGCTCTATGCAGAGCATCTTTCAGCGCCACTAACTCTGCTACTTCAGCTGATAAATTACCCGTCAATTCTCCCCTTCCCGCGATCTGTCCTTCTCCATCCCCCATCGCCCATCCAGCGCACGGGACTCCATCCACACGTCTACAGGACCCATCCACAAACAAGGACAGATCTGCGTCTTCTAACTCATCCTCCCTCACTGCCCTCGGATTCTCCTCATGTATCTCCCCGCGAGCACTCATGCTGGGGCTCGATGACATGTCCCTTGCCGTCTAGCGGCAGCCCCTCTGCTGGGTTAGTCCCTCTAAGTCGCCAACTATTACAACCGACTTATCTCGTGGGAGTAGCATAGCTTTCCCATGCCTCTCGCCTACTGTCTGAAACTGTCCTTAACCTCCCCGTGTTAAGTAATTCTCCTGTAGTGTGTCTGGTGTGTAATGTCAGGTCCCCCCTGTCATCGCTATCGGCTCACAATCCCTCACTGCCCAGGACGTGTAGTCAATTGCTGCCACACTCCGAGACATCCCACTGGATACGGGAGACTGTTTTGTTGAGAAATACACTCCAGGTCGCATTCGATCCCCGTGCTCTTGGGTCAGCATTGCCCTGTACAACCGTACAACCCCCCCCTTGTTATGGGTATAGAGATGAAACACCTTGCCCTAAGGCTGGCACTTGGGTAAGCGCCCCTGCTTTAGCGCTGTATAAGCTATTTCTCGTCTCTCACTCCATTCTCTCTGTGATGCTTTCCCTCCACCCCCCCACCGCTTTTACCAATTCCTGTATGGGTGCGGCCAACTTGGCAAAGATCCTCCACGAAGGCTTTACAGTAATTAAACAATCCCAAGAGTTGCCTGACCCCTCGCACATCTGCGGGGCTTGGCATCCTTTCTATAGCTTCCTCCCGACTGCTGGGAATTGCTCGTTCTTCCCCTGTGATATTACATAACCCGAGTACTGCCCCTCCCGCTTCCCCAACTGAGCTTTCTTTACGTGGACTTTCAACCCGGCCGTTTCCGATGTTTCTAAAATGTGCGACAGTGCCCCTCTGCGTTCCCGCTACGTCTCGGACCGCTACGCTGCCCTGGTCCAGTTCAGCGCGACTCAGTGTATCGCACGTTACCTGGTTAGAAATGGCTGGGCTATAGTGGAAACCCTGAGGCAATCGAGTCCACGTGTCCTGTCTGTAATCCTCTACCGTAAAAGCGAATTTATCCTGGGACCCCCTCGTCCAACGGTATCGCCCAAAATCCGTTAGCTACATCTAGGACCAAACAGATTGCGTGGTTCGGCCCTAGATTGTTGAATATAGTGGCAGGGCTCGGGACTATTGCGTGTTCCCTCAGTGTCACTTTATTTAAAGCCGTGTGTAGTCAATTGTTAATCGATACGACCCATCGGTCTCTGAATGGCCCAAATGGGGGGAATTGGTGGTGAACTGGGTCCTCCTCGCTATCCCATCCTGCTCTGAGCTCCGTATGATATCCCTCACTGCATCCCGAGCCTCTGATTTAATGGGGTGTTGTTTCCTTGGTGGGGCGGGGAGGTGTTCCGGGCCAGGAATATGAACGGGGGTCATTTTAACCTTACCGCAGCCGTGTTTGTGGCACGCCCGAACCCTGGCGACTTGCCGACACAGGAGACCCCATTCCCCGTCTTGTCTCCATTGGTCTTGGTTCAACTCCCTGTCACTGCGGCCACGCTGCACAGGAGACTCAGTGTTCGATTCTTCCCAAGTGGACCCGCTTAATAATCTTACCATCCTGTGGGCTCATTACAGCCCCTAATCTTTTTAGAATATCCATCCCCATAACGCTCCCCTCATTGGCTTGTCCTCCCCAAATCCGGATAGGGACTATCAGTCCCCCTATTTCTAAGGGGGTGACCTCACGTTGTCTCGCCCGTATGTGTCCCCCGCTTATTCCTGTCACTGTGACGGTGACGCTGGTAGTGGGTAGGCCCTGGTCTGTAATTGAAATGGACGCCCCGGTGTCTATTAACATCCTGCACTGTCAGCCCCCTAACAGCGCGTCAACAAGCATCCGTGGGTCCCCGGTCCTGGATTTCCCGAGGGCCGGCGCTACCTAGGCCTGGCTTGACAGGTCCTGGGATAGCCTCCAGGCCCTCCTCCACGGTCAACAGCTTTTGACCCGGGGTGGCGGCATTTCCTCGGGACTGACTGAGACCCCCGGCCTTCTCGCCCCCCCCCTCCACCACCACCCCCCATCCCAGACAATCACTCCAGAGGTGCCCAGCCTTCCTACAATTGGTACATCGCAACCCCATTTCTACTGGCCTCTTCCGTCCACTCCTACAGCCATGTGCCCCTCCCTTCCACAATGATAACACTCTAACCCTCAGACTAACCGCAGCCACAGGGGCCACCACTTCACTCCCCTGCGCCTCCAACTCTGTGGCCCAGCCCATCATATCCATCTAATTCCATCCTACCGAGGGGCCCATTCTAATAACGCTCTGGCGTTCCGATCCGAGCCTTTCCGTCAACATTTTCAAGACGATCTCGTCACCCCGCAGACGATGCGGCTGTCCTGAAAATTGCACGTGAGTTTCCCGCTTCCTCTCCGCCTAGTCCATGAGGGACTCACCCTTCCTCTGTACCACGGATGTTGTACACCCCCCGCCAATTTGTCTCCCCCTCCCCCAAGGCTTCCTTTCCCGGTCTCTCTCTCTCAAACTCCCTGTGCAGGGCTGTTCGCCTTCTCCCGGTCCGAGACGCCCCCGGGTTTCGCCCAGTCTCCGCTCCGAAACTGTAGGGTTCATCTCCCCCAAACACCCCCTGGGCTCTTAGCCTTCACCGGTCCGTGAGTACCGAGGGGGCTGCATTGCATGGAAATCTCGCACCTCCCGCAGTTTGGTCCATGAATCTGGGTTGTTACGCCGGGTTTTTAAGTCTCGGCAATTCCTTCAGCAGAACCTGCTTCTCCCCCCATCGGGCTGAACGGTACCTGCTTAACCTCCTCTATAACCCTCTCAAATTCCTCATCCCCTCCCTACCCCTGGGGGCCCCCTTTCCTCTCATTGCTTTTTAATCCACCTTTCCTGGCTTTCCTCTTCCTAACGGTCATTGCCCTGGGGGCCATGGGATTTAACGGGCACAGAGGGGCGGTTGGTTCATATGAGGGTGGAACTGCCTCAGGTCCTTCACGGGTTTCTCCCTCGGAACTTTCCCCGTCTTGATCAGAGTCACCGCAGGCGGCTGCTGCTGCTGCTGCCCTGATCTGTCCTGGACCTGACTTTGTTTCTCTCTCTCTAATCGACTGGAATTTAGTATTAACCCTTCTGCACAACTGTAGGTACAGTGCGATCATAACCACAATCCCGTTCTTTTCCTTAGCCTTTTTTTGCTCTGACCACCACTGTTTTTGTTCTCCAGGGGTCCCCTGTGGGTTCCACCCCTCCTTCGGCATTTTAGTGGTTAATTTTGACTGTTGTTCCGCTGTGAACCTGGTAATGGAGTCCGCAGTTCCCTAGTCGGGTTCTATCGCGCTGTTTTTGTTATCCTGACGGCGTTCGATTCCTATTTTTTCATCTCTCTCTGCCCGATACGTTCGCACGGTCCTAACAACTTAGTTATCTGAGGTATGTATGTGCGGTTTAACAGGGGTCAGGCCTACCTGCGAGGCTTCGGTTACGGTTATATTTCACACCGTAACCACGCCAGCACGGCTCTGCCCTCCTCTCTCAGGGGTCCGGCCTACCTGCGAGGCTTCGGTTATGGTTACATTTCACACCGTAACCACGCCAGCACGGCTCTGCCCTCCTCTCACAGGGGTCCGGCCTACCTGCGCGGCTTCGGGTACGGTTATATTTTACACCCTAACCACGCCAGCATGGCTCTGCCCTCCTCTCACAGGGGTCCGGCCTACCTGCGCAGCTTTGGCCCCGCTTGCCCGCCTGCCCAGCTCCGCCTATTACCCCTTGGCGCCTCCCATCTTCTGTCCTGAGTCCTCCTCCTGTTTCTTTGATACTTGACCGGACCGTTCTCGGGTAGGCCCGACTGCACTAACTACGGGTGGTCAATAAATACACTCACCCACTTTGCAGGGCCGGATCCGATGCCAGTGTCCTGCCGACCACGCCAAATTGTTGTGGTCTCTTTGACGAACGGACCACAGGAGACTCAGGTACAGGCTACGATAGTTTATTTGAGCAATTGCAAGGAGGGCACCATCTCAATGCAGCTTGAGACAGTACTCTGCTAAACCACAAGTGTTCATGATATTTATACATTACTGGTCACGTACAAGAACAGTTCCCGGATTTCAATCTTGTCAACATATAGTTTTACATTAAACAGACAAGTCTCTGGTACAAAGGCACGTGCATCATCTGACCCGACCTTCACCCAGGCAGAGACCTGCCCTCCTATCTAAGCTGGGACCATCTGTCCTTCCCCTATCTGTCGAAGAGCACACTTAATCTATGTTATTGCCATCCTCTGACTCCAGTCTAACTCCTCTATCATATTCACATTCTCCTTCGTCCAATGTGGCCCTGCTGATGCTCACAAGCCCTGAGAATGTGCAAGGTTCAGCATTCTCCCTGTCACAGCCTGAACTTTCAATGTTAACTACTTAGCAATTGTGGTTTTGCATGCTGGGATATATTACGTCAAGTCCCTTGAACATTACTGGATTCCTTTATTTCCTCTTAACAAGGAGGTTACAGAGATAGGGAGGGTTGTAGGGGCTGGAGGAGGTTACAGAGATAGGGAGGGTTGTAGGGGCTGGAGGAGGTTACAGAGATAGGGAGGGTTGTAGGGGCTGGAGGAGGTTACAGAGATAGGGAGGGTTGTAGGGGCTGGAGGAGGTTACAGAGATAGGGAGGGGTGTAGGGGCTGGAGGAGGTTACAGAGATAGGGAGGGTTGTAGGGGCTGGAGGAGGTTACAAAGATAGGGAGGGGTGTAGGGGGCTGGAGGAGGTTACAGAGATAGGGAGGGGTGTAGGGGCTGGAGGAGGTGACAGACAGGGAGGGGTGTAGGGGCTGGAGGAGGTTACAGAGATAGGGAGGGTTGTAGCGGTTGGGGGAGGTTACAGAGATAGGGAGGGGTGTAGGGGCTGGAGGAGGTGACAGAGATAGGGAGGGGTGTAGGGACTGGAGGAGGTTACAGAGATAGGGAGGGTTATAGGGGCTGTAGGAGGTTACAGAGATAGGGAGGGTTGTAGGGGCTGGAGGAGGTTACAGAGATAGGGAGGGTTGTAGGGGCTGGAGGAGGTTACAGAGATAGGAGGGTTGTAGGGGCTGGAGGAGGTTACAGAGATAGGGAGGGTTGTAGGGGCTGGAGGACGTTACAGAGATAGGGAGGGGGGAGTGAGGGCCATGGAGGGATTTGAAAACGAGGGTGAGAATGTGAAAATGGAGGTGTTGCCGGGGACCGGGGGCCGGTGTGGGGTCAGCGAGCACAGGGGGTGAGGGGTGAACGGGACTCGGCGCGAGTTCGGACACAGGGGAGGGGTATCAAAGACGTGGATAGAGTTGCCCTCAGGACCAAATGAAGACTCAGATTTTGCTCACACAGGTGGCTGGTGGGAAGACCCTCGTTACGTGTGCCCTGAGGCCAACCGGGATTTACGGGGAAAATAACGGCATGATGGAGAAGCTGTATCACGGGCTTGTGAAATTCGGACGCAAGAGGCTGCGCCTCGCGGGACAGGAAATAGAACACGGTCGAGTGTATGTGGGTAAGAAGCATAATGATCAAAGAATCGCTTTCCGCTCCCGATTGGGACCGGGTGTCACAGTGCGTTAGATACGCTGTCCTTTCCCCCTCTGGGACCGGGTGTCACAGTGCGTTAGATACACTGTCCTTTCCCCCTCTGGGACCGGGTGTCACAGTGCGTTAGATACGCTGTCCTTTCCCCCTCTGGGACCGGGTGTCACAGTGCGTTAGATAAGCTGTCCTTTCCCCCTCTGGGACCGGGTGTCACAGTGCGTTAGAAACACTGTCCTTTCCCCCTCTGGGACCGGGTGTCACAGTGCATTAGAAACACTGTACTTTCCCCCTCTGGGACCGGGTGTCACAGTGCGTTAGAAACACTGTCCTTTCCCCCTCTGGGACCGGGTGTCACAGTGCGTTAGATACACTGTACTTTCCCCCTCTGGGACCGGGTGTCACAGTGCGTTAGAAACACTGTACTTTCCCCCTCTGGGACCGGGTGTCACAGTGCATTAGATACACTGTCCTTTCCCCCTCTGGGACCGGGTGTCACAGTGCATTAGATACACTGTCCTTTCCCCCTCTGGGACCGGGTGTCACAGTGCGTTAGATACGCTGTCCTTTCCCCCTCTGGGACCGGGTGTCACAGTGCGTTAGATAAGCTGTCCTTTCCCCCTCTGGGACCGGGTGTCACAGTGCGTTAGAAACACTGTCCTTTCCCCCTCTGGGACCGGGTGTCACAGTGCATTAGAAACACTGTACTTTCCCCCTCTGGGACCGGGTGTCACAGTGCGTTAGAAACACTGTACTTTCCCCCTCTGGGACCGGGTGTCACAGTGCGTTAGATACACTGTACTTTCCCCCTCCGGGACCGGGTATCACTGTCTGGGCCTAGTCAATCAGGCTGTGTCACTCCGACCGGGGGAGGAGGCCGCCCACGGCCTCGGGTGAGGGGCTCCGCTGCGGCGCGGGACTGGCTGACCACCTCGACTGACATCCTTTCCTCTTCGTTCCTTCCGCAGGGAATGTCGCCTGGATGCACCTGCTGGCTGCTCGGGCCCTTCGAGAGCGGCCGGGAACGGTGGGCGGCCAGGCCTACTTCTGCTATGACGACTCGCCCTACCTCAGCTACGAGGATTTTGACATGCAGTTCCTGGGGCCCTCCGGCTTCCGCATGTTAGGCCACAAGCCTCTGCTGCCGTACTTCACCATGTACCTGTTGGCCCTCTTGGCCGAGGTCTTGCAGTGGCTCCTGCGGCCCCTGGGTTCCTTTACCCCTTCCCTGAACCGCTACACGCTCAATGTAGTCACCACGGCCTTCACCGTGCAGACCGACAAGGCCGCAAGGCATTTCGGATACAAGCCCCTGGTTCCCTGGGCGGAGAGCATGGCTCGGACAGCAGGCTGGGTCCGGGAGTTGGACGAGGCCTGTTCCAAAGGCAAATAGCCAACAACGCCGAACACCGCCCCTCCCCCCCCGACTCTTCTCTCCGGGACCCCGGCCTCCCACCGGGCGTAAAGGGGGGGCATGATCTCCGTGAGGTTCGCCCCTTGGTTCCTGCCCTGCCCTCTTCCCTTCATAACCAAGGACTGAGCCACCAGGAAGCGAAGATCCCCAGGCCACAGGCTGCACCACCATGTTCCGGGCCCCCCCTCCATCGCCGGACACGAAAGCCCCTCAGCCACCGGCCACGGAATTGACCATTGTCCTCGACAGGGCTGCTCACCCCCGCTCCACACGGCATCCACAGGAACAGGGAGCATTACTCTGTATCTAACCCCGTGCTGTACCTGTCCTGGGAGTGTTTGATGGGGACAGTGTAGAGGGAGATTTACTCTGTATCTAACCCCGTGCTGTACCTGTCCTGGGTGTGTTTGATGGGGACGGTGTAGAGGGAGATTTACTCTGTATCTAACCCCGTGCTGTACCTGTCCTGGGAGTGTTTGATGGGGACGGTGTAGAGGGAGATTTACTCTGTATCTAACCCCGTGCTGTACCTGTCCTGGGAGTGTTTGATGGGGACAGTGTAGAGGGAGATTTACTCTGTATCTAACCCCGTGCTGTACCTGTCCTGGGAGTGTTTGATGGGGACGGTGTAGAGGGAGCTTTACTCTGTATCTAACCCCGTGCTGTACCTGTCCTGCGTCGTTGGTTTGAGATGGGAGCCGGATCGATTGAAGCTGCCCCTTGCCCTTCACTGGGAACGTGTGGAACGAGCAGCGTGAGACATGCCCGTTGTCCAGACGCAGAGCGATCAGCCGTCTGGGACACTGACTGCGTCTGGGTGTCGCTTCTGGAGCATCTCAGCCCAAACTGTCTGGAATTGTAAATAAATGCTTGTATTGTGAAACGATTTCGGACGTCGCTCCTCGATTGTTTATGAAAGGATGTTGCTGTCTCCCTGTATTTCGCTGGCACACGACAGGGGAACAGGTTTTTCTCTCCACACGGTGAATCATTCTGTGGTTCCAGACGCTCCTGATAAGCGATTTCCTTCTGCCAACTCCAGGGCTGGTCTGTCACCCAAGCGAAAAGGAAACAACAGATAACAGCCCTCAGCCCGCAATGCCAGTGTTGACTGACTGCTCTTGGGGAATTGGGCACTCTCAGGGCCCTGCCACCTGCTGGTGTGGGCAGGAGAGTGGGACCCGCTTTCCAGGAGATCGGCTAGGGCGGGCTTCACTCAGCGCTGTCCACAGGGAGGTCCCAGGAGCTCCCCGTGCGAAAGGGGCACCTCTCTGGGACCCCAGGTGGTTGGGGTGCTGGGGGGGAGCTGTGTCCATCACAGAGGGGGGTCTCTTGTGGTCATTGTGAAGAGAAGGTGCTGGAAGGGTCTGGTGGAGTAGGAGGCACCGGGCAAGGTGAAGCGTGTCAACGCACCCACACCCACACCAAGAGGTGCAGATCGGGGAGGTGTCCGAAAAGCGTTACACACTGTCCAGGGGAACGCCGACAGGAACAGGGTAGGAGTTCACGTCTTTGACTGGGAGAGAGTCGGGGGAGATTCACTCCGTATGTAACCCCGTGCGGTACCTGTGCTGGGAGTGTTTGATGGGGACGGTGTAGAGGGAGCTTTACTCTGTATCTAACCCCGTGCTGTACCTGTCCTGGGAGTGTTTGATGGGGACGGTGTAGAGGGAGCTTTACTCTGTATCTAACCCCGTGCTGTACCTGTCCTGGGAGTGTTTGATGGGGACGGTGTAGAGGGAGCTTTACTCTGTATCTAACCCCGTGCTGTACCTGTCCTGGGAGTGTTTGATGGGGACAGTGTAGAGGGAGTTTTACACTGTATCTAACCCCGTGCTGTACCTGTCCTGGGAGTGTTTGATGCGGACAGTGCAGAGGGAGCTTTACTCTGTATCTAACCCCGTGCTGTACCTGTCCTGGGAGTGTTTGATGGGGACGGTGTAGAGGGAGCTTTACTCTGTATCTAACCCCGTGCTGTACCTGTCCTGGGAGTGTTTGATGGGGACAGTGTAGAGGGAGCTTTCCTCTGTATCTAACCCTGTGCTGTACCTGTCCTGGGAGTGTTTGATGGGGACAGTGTAGAGGGAGCTTTACTCTGTGTCTAACCCCGTGCTGTACCTGTCCTGGGAGTGTTTGATGGGGACGGTGTAGAGGGAGTAACGAGAGAGTCGGATATAAAACTCAGACTGGATTAGTAATGAGAGAGTCTGATATAAAACACGGACTGGATTAGCAACGAGAGTGTCTGATATAAAACACGGACTGGATTAGTAATGAGAGAGTCTGATATAAAACACGGACTGGATTAGCAATGAGAGAGTCTGATATAAAACACGGACTGGATTAGTAATGAGAGAGTCTGATATAAAACACGGACTGGATTAGCAACGAGAGTGTCTGATATAAAACACGGACTGGATTAGTAATGAGAGAATCTGATATAAAACACGGACAAGATTTGTAACGAGAGTTTGATATCAAACACGGACTAGATTCGTAATGAGAGAGAGTCTGATATAAAACACGGACAAGATTTGTAACGAGAGAGGCTGATATAAAACACGGACAAGATTTGTAACGAGAGTTTGATATAAAACACGGACTGGATTCATAATGAGAGAGAGTCTGATATAAAATACGGACAAGATTTGTAACGAGAGAGGCTGATATAAAACACGGACAAGATTTGTAACGAGAGTTTGATATAAAACACGGACTGGATTCATAATGAGAGAGAGTCTGATATAAAACACGGACAAGATTTGTAACGAGAGAGGCTGATATAAAACACGGACAAGATTTGTAACGAGAGTTTGATATCAAACACGGACTAGATTCGTAATGAGAGAGAGTCTGATATAAAACACGGACAAGATTTGTAACGAGAGAGGCTGATATAAAACACGGACAAGATTTGTAACGAGAGTTTGATATAAAACACGGACTGGATTCATAATGAGAGAGAGTCTGATATAAAACACGGACAAGATTTGTAACGAGAGAGTCTGATATAAAACACGGACAAGATTTGTAACGAGAGTCTGATATAAAACACGGATTGGATTAGTAATGAGAGAGTTTGATATAAAACACGGACTGGATTCTTAATGAGAGAGAGTCTGATATAAAACACGGACTGGATTCGTAATGAGAGAGAGTCTGATATAAAACACGGACTGGATTAGTAAGGAGAGAGTCTGATATAAAACACGGACTGGATTAGTAATGAGAGAGAGTTTGGAAATCTCCCATTTCTTAGCCAATCATGCAATGGTGGCATGTGTTCAAAGATACCTCTGTGGCTCTATTCCATCCTGGCATGCAGGATTCGTCTTAATATGAGGAGGTCCATCATTGCGAAATGTTTTCACTGCGCAGGATTGGAGACCGAAATCACAGGGAGAGAACGAGGACGTAAAGGTAAATCATTATCGAAGAGAGAGAGACAGACAAACAGACAGAGAGAGAGGTGGAGAGGTTTTGGGAAGGAATTCCAGAGATCAGGGCACTCCACACCCCCTCACCCCCGGCCCGCACAGGGAGTTGAAGACCCGGCCGCCAATGGTGGAGCGATGGGAATCGGGGGATACTCGAGAGCATCTGTTAACAGTCAGGCTGAGAGTCTTGGGCTACAGGAAGATAGAGACGGGATAGTCAAATGGGCAGATAAGTGGCAGATGGTATTTAACCCTGAAAAGTGTGAGGTGATACACTTTGGAAGGAGTAATTTGACAAGGAAGTATTCAATGAACAATGGCATTAGGAAGTTCTGAGGAACAAAGGGACCTTGGTGTGTGTGTCCATAGATCTCTGAAGGCGGAGGGGCACGTTAGTGGGCTGGTGAAAAAGGCATATGGGACACTTGACTTTATCAATCGAAGCATAGATTACAAAAGTAGGGAGGTCATGTTGGAGTTGTATAGAACCTTTGTGAGGCCACAGCTGGAGTACTGTGTGCAGTTCTGGTCACCACATTATAGGAAGGATGTGACTGCACTCGAGGGGGTGCAGAGGAGACTCACCAGGATGTTGCCTGGGATGAATCATTTAAATTATGAAGAGAGGTTGGATAGACTTGGCTTGTTTTCGTTGGAGTAGAGAAGACTGAGGGGTGACCTGATCGAGGTGTACAAGATTGTGAGGGGCATAGACAGGGTGGATAGGGAGCAGCTGTTCCCCTTAGTTCAAGAGTGAGTCACGAGGGAACATAAGTTCAATGTGAGGGGCAGGAGGTTTAGGGGGGATGTGAGGAAAAACTTTTTTACCCAGAGGGTGGTGAGGGTCTGGAATGCGCTGCCTGGGAGGGTGGTGGAGGCGGGTTAGCCTCACATCCTTTAAAAAGTACCTGGATGAGCACATGGCACGTCATAACATTCAAGGCTATAGGCCAAGTGCTGGTAAATGCAATTAGGTAGGTAGGTCAGGTGTTTCTCACATATCAGTGCAGAATCGATGGGCCGAAGGGCCTCTTCTGTGCTGTGATTCTGAGAGGACAGAATTGGAGGAGTGCAGAGATCTCAGAGGGTTGTAGGGGCTGGAGGAGGTTACAGAGATAGGGAGAGTTGTAGAGTCAGGAGAAGGTTACAGAGATAGGGAGGGTTGTAGGGAGCTGGAGGAGGTTACAGAGATAGGGAGGGTTGTAGGGGACTGGAGGAGGTTACAGATATAGGGAGTGTTGTCGGGTCTGGAGGAGGTTACAGAGATAGAGAGTGTTGTCGGGTCTGGAGGAGGTTACAGAGATAGGGAGGGTTGTAGGGGTTGGAGGAGGTTACAGAGATAGGGAGGGTTGTAGGGGGCTGGAGTAGGTTACAGAGATAGGGAGAGTTGTAGAGTCTGGAGGAGGTTACAGAGATAGGGAGGGTTGTTGGGTCTGGAGGAGGTTACAGAGATAGGGAGAGTTGTAGAGTCTGGAGGAGGTTACAGAGATAGGGAGGGTTGTCGGGTCTGGAGGAGGTTACAGAGATAGGGAGGGTTGTCGAGTCTGGAGGATGTTACAGAGATAGGGAGGGTTGTAGAGTCTGGAGGAGGTTACAGAGTTAGGGAGGGTTGTAGAATCTGGAGGAGTTTACAGAGATAGGGAGTGTTGTCGGGGCTGGAGGAGGTTCCAGAGATAGGGAGTGTTGTACGGGCTAGAAGGAGGTTACACAGTTTAGGGTAGGGAGTAGAGGAGTTACAGAGTTGGGATAGGGGGTTTAGGGGGTTACAGAGTTTGGGGAAGGGGGTTTAGGGGGTTACAGATTTTGGGGTAGGGGGTTTAGAAGGTTACAGAGTTTGGGGTAGGGGGTGGAGGGGGTTACAGAGTTTGGGGTAGGGAGTGGAGGGGGTTACAGAGTTTGGGGTGAGGGGTGGAGGGGGTTATAGATTTTGGGGTAGGGGGTTTAGGGGGTTACAGAGTTTGGGGTAGGGGGTGGAGGGGGTTACAGAGTTTGGGGTAGGGTGTGGAGGGGCTTACAGAGTTTGGTGTGAGGGGTGGAGGGGGTTATAGAATTTGGGGTACAGGGTTTAGGGGGTTACAGAGTTTGGGGTAGGGGTTGGAGGGGGTTACAGACTTTGGGGTAGGGTGTTTAGGGGGTTATAGAGTTTGGGGTAGGGTGTTTAGGGGGTTACAGAGTTTGGGGTGGGGGGTGGAGGGGGTTACAGAGTTTGGGGTAGGAGGTTTAGGGGGTTACAGAGTTTGGGGTAGGGGTGGAGGGGGTTACAGAGTTTGGGGTAGGGTGTTTAGGGGGTTATAGAGTTTGGGGTAGGGGGTAGAGGGGGTTACAGAGTTTGGGGTAGGGGGTTTAGGGTGTTACGGAGTTTGGGGTAGGGCGTGGAGGGGGTTACAGTTTTTGGGGTAGGGGGTTTAGGGGGTTACAGAGTTTGGGGTAGGGGGTTTAGGGGGTTACAGAGTTTGGGGTAGGGGGTGTAGGGGGTTACAGAGTTTGGGGTAGGGGGTGGAGGGGGTTACAGAGTTTGGGGTATGGGGTGTAGGGGGTTACAGAGTTTGGGGTAGGGGGTGTAGGGGGTTACAGAGTTTGGGGTACGGGGTTGGGGGGGTTACAAAGTTTGGGGTAGGGGTGTAGGGGGTTACGGAGTTTGGGGTGGGAGGTGGAGGGGGTTACAGAGTTTGGGGTAGGGGGTTTAGGGGGTTATAGAGTTTGGGGTAGGGGATGGAGAGTGTTATAGAGTTTGGGGTAGGGGTTGGAGGGGTTACAGAGTTTGGGGTGGGGGGTTTAGGGGGTTACAGAGTTTGGGGTAGGGAGTGGAGGGGGTTACAGAGTTTGGGGTGAGGGGTGGAGGGGGTTACAGAGTTTGGGGTATGGGGTGTAGGGGGTTACAGAGATTGGGGTAGGGGGTGTAGGGGGTTACAGAGTTTGGGGTAGGGGGTTGGGGGGTTACAGAGTTTGGGGTAGGGGGTGTAGGGGTTACGGAGTTTGGGGTGGGAGGTGGAGGGGGTTACAGAGTTTGGGGTAGGGGGTTTAGGGGGTTATAGAGTTTGGGGTAGGGGATGGAGAGTGTTATAGAGTTTGGGGTAGGGGTTGGAGGTGGTTACAGAGTTTGGGGTAGGGCGTGGAGGGGGTTACAGAGTTTGGGGTAGGGGTTGGAGGGGGTTACAGAGTTTGGGGTGGGGTGTTTAGGGGTTACAGAGTTTGGGGTAGGGAGTGGAGGGGGTTACAGAGTTTGGGGTGAGGGGTGGAGGGGGTTATAGATTTTGGGGTAGGGGGTTTAGGGGGTTACAGAGTTTGGGGTAGGGGGTGGAGGGGGTTACAGAGTTTGGGGTAGGGTGTGGAGGGGCTTACAGAGTCTGGTGTGAGGGGTGGAGGGGGTTATAGATTTTGGGGTACGGGGTTTAGGGGGTTACAGAGTTTGGGGTAGGGTTTGGAGGGGGTTACAGACTTTGGGGTAGGGTGTTTAGGGGGTTATAGAGTTTGGGGTAGGGGGTTTAGGGGTTTACAGAGTTTGGGGTGGGGGGTGGAGGGGGTTACAGAGTTTGGGGTAGGGGGTTTAGGGGGTTACAGAGTTTGGGGTAGGGTGTTTAGGGGGTTATAGAGTTTTGGGTAGGGTGTTTAGGGGGTTACAGATTTTGGGGTGGGGGGTTACAGAGTTTGGGGTAGGGGGTTTAGGGGGTTACAGAGTTTGGGGTAGGATGTGGAGGGGGTTACAGAGTTTGGGGTAGGGGGTGGAGGGGGTTACAGAGTTTGGTGTAGGGGGTGGAGGGGGTTACAGAGTTTGGGGTAGGGGGTGGAGGGGGTTACAGAGTTTGGGGTAGGGGGTGGAGGGGGTTACAGAGTTTGGGGTATGGGGTGTAGGGGGTTACAGAATTTGGGTAGGGGGTGGAGAGTGTTATAGAGTTTGGGGTAGGGGATGGAGGGGGTTACAGAGTTTGGGGTAGGGCGTGGAGGGGGTTACAGAGTTTGGGGTAGGGGTTGGAGGGGGTTACAGAGTTTGGGGTAGGGGGTGGAGGGGGTTACAGAGTTTGGTGTGAGGGGTGGAAGGGGTTATAGAGTTTGGGGTATGGGGTTTAGGGGGTTACAGAGTTTGGGGTAGGGGTTGGAGGGGGTTACAGAGTTTGGGTAGGGTGTTTAGGGGGTTATAGAGTTTGGGGTAGGGTGTTTAGGGGGTTACAGAGTTTGGGGTGGGGTTGGAGGGGGTTACAGAATTTGGGGTAGGGGGTTTAGGGGGTTACAGAGTTTGGGGTAGGAGGTGGAGGGGGTTACAGAGTTTGGGGTAGGGGGTGGAGGGGGTTACAGAGTTTGGGGTACGGGGTTGGGGGGGTTACAGAGTTTGGGGTAGGGGGTGTAGGGGGTTACGGAGTTTGGGGTGGGAGGTGGAGGTGGTTACAGAGTTTGGCGTAGGGGGTTTAGGGGGTTATAGAGTTTGGGGTAGGGGGTGGAGAGTGTTATAGAGTTGGGGTAGGGGTTGGAGGGCGTTACAGAGTTTGGGGTAGGGCGTGGAGGGGTTACAGAGTTTGGGGTAGGGGTTGGAGGGGGTTACAGAGTTTGGGGTGGGGGTGAAGGGGGTTACAGATTTTGGGGTAGGGGGTTTAGGGGGTTACAGAGTTTGGGGTGGGGGGTGGAGGGGGTTACAGAGATTGGGGTAGGGTGTGGACGGGGTTACAGAGTTTGGGGTGGGGGATGGAGGGGGTTACAGATTTTGGGTAGGGGGTGGAGGGGGTTGCAGAGTTTGGGTTTAGGGTGTGTAGGGGGTTACAGAGTTTGGGGTAGGGGGTGAGGGGGTTACAGAGTTTGGGGTAGGGTGTGTAGGGGGTTATAGAGTATGGGGTAGGAGGTTTAGGAGGTTACAGATTTTGGAGTAGGGGGTGGAGGGGGTTACAGAGTTTGGGGTAGGGGTTGGAGGGGGTTACAGAGTTTGTGGTAGGGGGTGGAGTGGGTTACAGAGTTTGGGGTAGGGGGTGGAGGTGGTTACAGAGTTTGGGGTAGGGGGTTTAGGGGGTTACAGAGTTTGGGGTAGGGGGTTTAGGGTGTTACAGAGTTTGGGGTGAGGGATGGAGGGGGTTACAGAGTTTGGGGTAGGGCGTGGAGGGGGTTACAGAGTTTAGGGTAGGGGGTGGAGGGGGTTACAGAGATTGGGGTAGGGTGTGGACGGGGTTACAGAGTTTGGGGTGGGGGATGGAGGGGGTTACAGATTTTGGGTAGGGGGTGGAGGGGGTTGCAGAGTTTGGGTTTAGGGTGTGTAGGGGGTTACAGAGTTTGGGGTAGGGGGTGGAGGGGGTTACAGAGTTTGGGGTAGGGTGTGTAGGGGGTTATAGAGTATGGGGTAGGAGGTTTAGGAGGTTACAGATTTTGGAGTAGGGGGTGGAGGGGGTTACAGAGTTTGGGGTAGGGGTTGGAGGGGTTTACAGAGTTTGTGGTAGGGGGTGGAGTGGGTTACAGAGTTTGGGGTAGGGGGTGGAGGTGGTTACAGAGTTTGGGGTAGGGGGTTTAGGGGGTTACAGAGTTTGGGGTAGGGGGTTTAGGGTGTTACAGAGTTTGGGGTGAGGGATGGAGGGGGTTACAGAGTTTGGGGTAGGGCGTGGAGGGGGTTACAGAGTTTAGGGTAGGGGGTTTAGGGGGTTACAGATTTTGGGGTAGGGGGTGGAGGGGATTACAGAGTTTGGTGTAGGGGGTTTAGGTGTTACAGAGTTTGGGGTAGGGGGTGGAGGGGGTTACAGTGCTTGGGGTAGGGGGTTTAGGGCGTTACAGAGTTTGGGGTAGGGGGTTTAGGGGGTTACAGAGTTTGGGGTAGGGGGTGTAGGGGTTTACAGAGTTTGCGGTAGGGGGTGGAGGGGGTTACAGAGTTTGGGGTAGGGGGTTTAGGGTGTTACAGAGTTTGGGGTGGGGGATGGAGGGGGTTACAGAGTTTGGGGTAGGGCGTGGAGGTGGTTACAGAGTTTAGGGTAGGGGGTTTAGGGGGTTACAGATTTTGGGGTAGGGGGTGGAGTGGATTACAGAGTTTGGTGTAGGGGGTTTAGGTGTTACAGAGTTTGGGGTAGGGGGTGGAGGGGGTTACAGTGCTTGGGGTAGGGGGTTTAGGGCGTTACAGAGTTTGGGGTAGGGGGTTTAGGGGGTTACAGAGTTTGGGGTAGGGGGTGTAGGGGTTTACAGAGTTTGCGGTAGGGGGTGGAGGAGGTTACAGAGTTTGGGGTAGGGGGTGTAGAGGGTTACAGAGTTTGGGGTAGGTGGTGTAGGGGGTTACTGAGTTTGTGGTAGGGGGTGGAGGGGGTTACAGAGTTTGGGGTAGGGGGTGTAGGGGGTTACAGAGTTTGTGGTGGGGGGTTAGGGGGTTACAGAGTTTGGGGTAGGGTGTGGAGGGGGTTACAGAGTTTGGGGTATGGGGTGTAGGGGGGTACAGATTTTGGGGTAGGGGGTGGAAGGGGAGGGGGTTACAGAGTTTGGGGTGGGAGGTGGAGGGGGTTACAGAGTTTGGGGTAGGGTGTGGAGGGGGTTACAGAGTTTGGGGTAGGGGGTGGAGGGGTTTACAGAGTTTGGGGTAGGGGGTTTAGGGGGTTACAGAGTTTGGGGTAGGGGGTGGAGGGGGTTACAGAGTTTGGGGTAGGAGGTTTAGGGGGTTACAGAGTTTGGGGTAGGGGTGGATGGGGTTACAGAGTTTGGGGTAGGGTGTTTAGGGGGTTATAGAGTTTGGGGTAGGGGGTTTAGGGGGTTACAGAGTTTGGGGTGGGGGGGTGGAGTGGGTTATAGAGTTTGGGGTCGGGTGTTTAGGGGTTATAGAGTTTGGGGTATGGTGTTTAGGGGGTTACAGAGTTTGGGGTAGGGGGTGGAGGGGGTTACAGAGTTTGGGGTAGGGGGTGGAGGGGGTTACAGAGCTTGGTGTGAGGGGTGGAGGGGGTTATAGAGTTTGGGGTACGGGGTTTAGGGGGTTACAGAGTTTGGGGTAGGGTTTGGAGGGGGTTACAGAGTTTGGGGTAGGGTGTTTAGGCGGTTATAGAGTTTGGGGAAGGGTGTTTAGGGGGTTACAGAGTTTGGGGTGGGGGGTGGGGGGGGGTTACAGAGTTTGGGGCAGGGGGTTTAGGGGGTTACAGAGTTTGGGGTAGGAGGTGGAGGGGCTTACAGAGTTTGGGGTAGGGGGTGGAGGGGGTTACAGAGTTTGGTGTAGGGGGTGGAGGGGGTTACAGAGTTTGGGGTAGGGGGTGTAGGGGGTTACAGAGTTTGGGGTAGCGGGTGGAGGGGGTTACAGAGTTTGGGGTATGGGGTGTAGGGGGTTACAGAGTTTGGGGTAGGGGGTGTAGGGGGTTACAGGAGTTTGGGTTAGGGGGTTGGGGGGGTTACAGAGTTTGGGGTAGGGGGTGTAGGGGGTTACGGAGTTTGGGGTGGGAGGTGGAGGGGATTACAGAGTTGGGGTAGTGGGTTTAGGGGGTTATAGAGTTTGGGGTAGGGGGTGGAGAGTGTTATAGAGTTTGGGGTAGGGGATGGAGGGGGTTACAGAGTTTGGGGTAGGGCGTGGAGGGGGTTACAGAGTTTGGGGTAGGGCGTGGAGGGGGTTACAGAGTTTGGGGTAGGGGTTGGAGGGGTTACAGAGTTTGGGGTAGGGGGTGGAGGGGGTTACAGAGTTTGGTGTGAGGGGTGGAAGGGGTTATAGAGTTTGGGGTACGGGTTTAGGGGGTTACAGAGTTTGGGGTAGGGATAGGAGGGGGTTACAGAGTTTGGGGTAGGGTGTTTAGGGGGTTATAGAGTTTGGGGTAGGGTGTTTAGGGGGTTACAGAGTTTGGGGTGGGGGTTGGAGGGGGTTACAGAGTTTGGGGTAGGGGTTTAGGGGTTACAGAGTTTGGGGTAGGAGGTGGAGGGGGTTACAGAGTTTGGGTTAGGGGGTGGAGGGGGTTACAGAGTTTGGGGTAGGGGGTGGAGGGGGTTACAGAGTTTGTGGTAGGGGGTGGAGGGGGTTACAGAGTTTGGGGTAGGGGGTTTAGGGGGTTATAGAGTTTGGGGTAGGGGGTTTAGGGGGTTACAGAGTTTGGGGTGGGTGGTGGAGGGAGTTACAGAGTTTGGGGTAGGGGGTTTAGGGGGTTACAGTGTTTGGGGTAGGAGGTGGAGGGGGTTACAGAGTTTGGGGTAGGGTGTGGAGGGGGTTACAGAGTTTGGTGTGAGGGGTGGAGGGGTTTATAGAGTTTGGGGTACGGGGTTTAGGGGTTACAGATTTTGGGGTAGGGGTTGGAGGGGGTTACAGAGTTTGGGGTAGGGTGTTTAGGGGGTTATAGAGTTTGGGGTAGGGCGTTTAGGGGGTTACAGAGTTTGGGGTGGGTGGTGGAGGGGGTTACAGAGTTTGGGGTAGGGGGTTTAGGGGTTTACAGAGTTTGGGGTAGAGGTGGAGGGGGTTACAGAGTTTGGGTTGGGGTGGAGGGGGTTACAGAGTTTGGTGTAGGGGGTGGACGGGTTACAGAGTTTGGGGTAGGGGGTGGAGGGGGTTACAGAGTTTGGGGTAGGGGGTGTAGGGGTTTACAGAGTTTGGGGTAGGGGGTGGAGGGGGGTTACAGAGTTTGGGGTATGGGTTGTAGGGGGTTACAGAGTTTGGGGTAGGGGGTGGAGAGTGTTATAGAGTTTGGGGTAGGGGTTGGAGGGGGTTACAGAGTTTGGGGTAGGGCGTGGATGGGGTTACAGAGTTTGGGGTAGGGGTTGGAGGGGGTTACAGAGTTTGGGTGGGGGGTGTAGGGGGTTACGGAGTTTGGGGTGGGAGGTTGAGGGGGTTACAGAGTTTGGGGTAGGGGGTTTAGGGGGTTATAGAGTTTGGGGTAGGGGTGGAGAGTGTTATAGAGTTTGGGGTAGGGGGTGGACGGGGTTACAGAGTTTGGGGTAGGGGGTGGAGGGGGTTACAGAGTTTGGGGTAGGGGGTGTAGGGGTTTACAGAGTTTGGGGTAGGGGGTGGAGGGGGTTACAGAGTTTGGGGTATGGGTTGTAGGGGGTTACAGAGTTTGGGGTAGGGGGTGTAGGGGGTTACAGAGTTTGGGGTAGGGGGTTGGGGGGTTACAGAGTTTGGTGTAGGGGGTGTAGGGGGTTACGGAGTTTGGGGTGGGAGGAGGAGGGGGTTACACAGTTCGGGGTAGGGGGTTTAGGGGGTTATAGAGTTTGGGGTAGGGGGTGGGAGAGTGTTATAGAGTTTGGGGTAGGGGTTGGAGGGGGTTACATAGTTTGGGGTGGGGGGTTTAGGGGTTACAGAGTTTGGGGTAGGGGGTGGAGGGGGTTACAGAGTTTGGGGTGAGGGGTGGAGGGGGTTATAGAGTTTGGGGTAGGGGGTTTAGGGGTTTACAGAGTTTGGGGTAGGGTGTGGACGGGGTTACAGAGTTTGGGGTGGGGGGTGGAGGGGGTTATAGAGTTTGGGGTAGGGGGTGGAGGGGGTTATAGAGTTTGGGGTAGGGGGTGGAGGGGGTTACAGAGTTTGGGGTATGGGGTGGAGGGGGTTACAGAGTTTGGGGTAGGGGGTGTAGGGGGTTACGGAGTTGGGGTGGGAGGTGGAGGTGGTTACAGAGTTTGGCGTAGGGGGTTTAGGGGGTTATAGAGTTTGGGGTAGGGGGTGGAGAGTGTTATAGAGTTTGGGGTAGGGGTTGGAGGGCGTTACAGAGTTTGGGGTAGGGCGTGGAGGGGGTTACAGAGTTTGGGGTAGGGGTGTGTAGGGGGTTATAGAGTATGGGGTAGGAGGTTTAGGAGGTTACAGATTTTGGAGTAGGGGGTGGAGGGGGTTACAGAGTTTGGGGTAGGGGTTGGAGGGGTTTACAGAGTTTGTGGTAGGGGGTGGAGTGGGTTACAGAGTTTGGGGTAGGGGCTGGAGGTGGTTACAGAGTTTGGGGTAGGGGTTTAGGGGGTACAGAGTTTGGGGTAGGGGGTTTAGGGTGTTACAGAGTTTGGGGTGAGGGATGGAGGGGGTTACAGAGTTTGGGGTAGGGCGTGGAGGGGGTTACAGAGTTTAGGGTAGGGGGTTTAGGGGGTTACAGATTTTGGGGTAGGGGGTGGAGGGGATTACAGGTTTGGTGTAGGGGGTTTAGGTGTTACAGAGTTTGGGTAGGGGGTGGAGGGGGTTACAGTGCTTGGGGTAGGGGGTTTAGGGCGTTACAGAGTTTGGGGTAGGGGGTTAGGGGGTTACAGAGTTTGGGGTAGGGGGTGTAGGGGTTTACAGAGTTTGCGGTAGGGGGGTGGAGGGGGTTACAGAGTTTGGGGTAGGGGGTTTAGGGTGTTACAGAGTTTGGGGTGGGGGATGGAGGGGGTTACAGAGTTTGGGTAGGGCGTGGAGGGGGTTACAGAGTTTAGGGTAGGGGGTTTAGGGGGTTACAGATTTTGGGGTAGAGGGTGGAGGGGATTACAGAGTTGGTGTAGGGGGTTTAGGTGTTACAGAGTTTGGGGTAGGGGGTGGAGGGGGTTACAGTGCTTGGGGTAGGGGGTTTAGGGCGTTACAGAGTTTGGGGTAGGGGGTTTAGGGGGTTACAGAGTTTGGGGTAGGGGGTGTAGGGGTTTACAGAGTTTGCGGTAGGGGGTGGAGGAGGTTACAGAGTTTGGGGTAGGGGGTGTAGAGGGTTACAGAGTTTGGGGTAGGTGGTGTAGGGGTTACTGAGTTTGTGGTAGGGGGTGGAGGGGGTACAGAGTTTGGGGTAGGGGGTGTAGGGGGTTACAGAGTTTGTGGTGGGGGGTAGGGGGTTACAGAGTTTGGGGTAGGGTGTGGAGGGGGTTACAGAGTTTGGGGTATGGGGTGTAGGGGGTTACAGATTTTGGGGTAGGGGGTGGAAGGGGAGGGGGTTACAGAGTTTGGGGTGGGAGGTGGAGGGGGTTACAGAGTTTGGGGTAGGGTGTGGAGGGGGTTACAGAGTTTGGGGTAGGGGGTGGAGGGGTTTACAGAGTTTGGGGT